>NC_079387.1:2000582-2013082 GCF_021018895.1 Seriola aureovittata | reverse complement strand
GAAGGGAGACTGGAAGAAGAGAAGGAAAAAAAGAGGAGGGGAAGGATGGATAGATGGATGGATTGATGGAGGGAGGGACAGAAGGAGACAGAGATAGATGGAGAGCGGTGCGAAAGTGAAAAGCGCGGAGGGAAACAAACGTGGAGAAACTGGCATCTGTTGCCCTCCCAACCCCCGCCGTCACCACTGTCACCACCGTCACCACCGGCTCCCATTGGTGCTCTGTGTGTGTGTGTGTGTGTGTGTGTGTGTGTGTGTGCGCGTGTGTGTATAGAGATAAGACAGAGGAAAAGGCCCAGATGGTCTGAGGGGAGAGTGACAAGTGGCTGTCAGGGGATTCAGACAGCCTGGCCCTCTGCTGCCCTGCTGGCACACACACACACACATGCACACACACCTCCATCTCTTTGAAGGACCTTTGCCTCCTGTGGGGCACCTGTTCACCCCAGGACTGCATCTGTTTGCGGAACAGTCGCCGAGTCTTTGGTGTCCTGCAGAAACAAGGATTGATTATTTTTACATCCATCACCTTTCGGCACAATCAGGTGTTTGTTTGTTTTGTTGTTGTTTTTTTTGGTCCAAATCAAACAGGAAATATGCTTTTGTTGCATTTTCATTACAAAGAAAGTCACAATTTTTTTATTTTGGAGCTATTTTTTTTTTTTTGTCATTTTAGCACATGTTTGCTGGCAGGACGTTAAAGCTAATCTGATTCCTGAACTTTATCTGAGTGTGATCGACTGCTAAACCAATTTAGAACAACACCGGCACATGAGCATTGGTCCAGATTGTGGTTTTGGTTCATCCATCACCCGCTGCCTACAAAAACACAGGACTACAGACGATGAACTTGAGAGCAAGATAGGCTTTGTGATATTTGGGATTGGATTCATATGTTTAATGAATGAGAATTTGCTATTTTTATTTGTTTTCCTTGTTAAAAGTCTGTCTATCTTTGTGAATCAATCTGTCGAGCCTGGATCTTGACAGCCTTGAGCACCAGAGCGCCCTCCCGTTTGTTTATCGTTCTCTGACCGGACGTTTTACCCTGTCATAGCAGGGAAATCACAGGTTGAACTAGTGACATTAATGATGGCTCCCGTCCAGCAGTTATAGCGATGCAGTGCACCGGATTAATGTTATTAGTTGATCAGCTGATGTGCAAAAAAATGAGCCTCTTGTCAAGTTGATCATGCCGAGCCCTGTATTGTTATTGACCGAACTGTTTACAAGTGTTTTATCGAATCACATCTGGAGCAGCATTTATTTTTTTCCAACGTAGACAAAGATAGAATCATTATAAACAAAGAAAAAAGAAGTACAGTCTCTTACACCCACTGTTCTTTTTAAGGGAAAAATATGGCTGATTTTTCCATGCAACACTCTACCCATTGTTATTTTTTTTTACTTTTTAAAATTATAAACAAATGTCTTGCAAATTTTGTGTGATCTATTCAACCATATATACCATAGCTTCTCCTGCGGTGCAGCAGGAGAAAAGACGTGAACAAAACTGCAACGGTTCAACATTAACACAGTTAATAATGTGTATAAGAGATTTTGCCTCATAAACAGCACTGTCTCATTACCATAGCTCCCACAATCATGAGTTCTATCACCTCTCTGTGTCGCGCACGTGGGAACACGACTGTGTTGACGACACGTACCAAAGAAGCCTCGCTGCAGGAGAGATGCGCTGTGTGACTTTAATCCAAATACTTTCAGGTGTTTCTTCTGAACGCTTGGTGGGGAACTCTTATATTGTAGAATAAAGGTCTTTATTCTGGCTCTGCCCCTTTATATATAAATTGAATCGTCCAGTAAGTCATCAATGTAAACAGCTTCATCTGTGTCAGATTCTTTGTCCCTCTCTGTCCCACTTTTTCTACATCTCTGTCTGCCTCTCTCCAGTGTGTTAACAGTACATGTGTGCTGACCGACAGAGGGATTGTCACGACCAGCCAGAGTGTGTATTATCTGTCATTTCAGAGCCATGGGACTCAGTTTAATGGATAAAGCCTGCGGAAAGCCCAGACTGCCGGCCACTTTATATCTTTATGGGTCATACACTCATCTTTCCAAACACCCTTAATACGCTTTATCTCTCACACTCCCTCCTTTTCCTTTTCCTTTTCCTCTCGCTGGAAAGTGGACACACACACACACACACACACACACACACACTCTTTATCTTAACTCGGTTGCCCTTGATTTGTGTGATCCTCTGATTCTTTTTTTTTTTTCTTTCTTTCTTTCTTTCCCAGGGAATTTCCTGCCCGTCCTTTCCAAAATGAGAGGTAATGAAGGATGGGACTTTGGGCTCCGAGGCCACGACCCTTGTAATCCCACAGCAAGGCTCCTTGGGATATGTAGGCGCCTCCGGACTCAGGGACACCGGGGGGTCTCCCTCATCGGGAACGATGGCAAGTGAGTGTGTGAAAGAAAAAGAGCAAAAAAAAAAAGGGGAAAATTGACAAGAGAAATTGGGTGTGAGGAGAGAGGAGGAAGGAAATGTGTGTGTGAGAGAGAGAAAGAGGAGAAAGAGTGTGTGTGGAAGTGTGTGTGAGGATGATGAAAAGAGAGAGTGCCGAAGGAGAGAAACTGTGTGTTCGGTAGAAAAAGAGCAAGTGTGTGTGTATGTGAGGGACAGCTCGTCCTTCAGGCTCACCTCCCCCCCCCCCCCCCAGGGGTCTTTCTTCTCGGCAGCAGCCGCGGCGTTTTACTGGCCTCGGCTGACGGCCATGAAATGGCAAGAAATTTACTGCTGTGGAGCTTATGGATCTGAAGGCAGAGTGAGGACATCATCTCTCTTTCACTGTCTCTCTTCTTTCTTTCTTCTCCTCATGTTATCCCTCTCTCACCTCCATCATCCTTCCTTCCCTCCCAGCTGCCTCTGCTTTCCATCAATCCTTCCTCCCATCTTTTTTCTGCCCTGTCCTTTCCTTTTTCTGTTATCCTTTCATATCTCTCCCTCTCCCTCACTCCTCAAGTGTTTTTGTCATTAGATATTCCCATTTCCAATTTTTCTCTGTATTAAGTAACAGAAACACGAGACACTCCCTGATGTTTTATAGGCCACCAGTTTGAATTATTTCAGCTTTGTTTCTGAGAAATCATGGTGGATGGCTCTAAATACTACAATACCCATGATCCTCAGCAACCATTCCTATGAGGAAAAACTCAGTCAGAGGCAAAATCAGTGACAGCAATTTCAAAATGCAGTTTTATCCACAAACTGGACGTAAACAAACGATTTTTGCTGCAGCCTGTTATTACTTTCTCAGCAGCATTATCTTTAGCTTCTGCTAACTGTTAGCAGCACACAAAACAAAGTTTAAGCTTGGTGATTGGATATTTCTTGTTGAAATGCACTTTGAGTGTTGTAGTTGATATGTCACCTTATGTTTTTATGTACACAAGCTTGACTATGAGTCACCTAAACCTGTCTTTGAATGAACTTTTACTTCTGGAGCCAGGGGTGCTCGAAGCTCCTTCATTTTCACAAAATAATTTCAATATCTGTAGTTCCTTTTTTTTACTATTTCCTTCTATTTACTTTTTCTCATCTTTCTCTATATATTTCCCTGATTTTCCCTCTGCTCTCATCCCTCCTTCCTTCCATTTCCACACATTGTTACCCCCATCTTTCTTTTCACTTTTGTCTTCCATCTCTCCCTGTGAATATGATGTCCTTATATTGCCTTTGTAAGTTTGCCTAAATGCATTGAGGTAAATAGTGAATCAAAACAATAACAAAATAATTTTCTTTATATTACTTATAGAATAAAAAACTTAGAATATAAAGGTGGACATTGGAGTCAAGAACTTCAGATGAAATAATAAAAAACGCTAGTTTTAAGGTGTAACTGTAAACAGCTAAAAAAAATAATAGAACTTCAATACCCAGTGGGGTGAGAAAAGGCCACTCAAACCATGACAGTTCTGATCTGTCGTACAGTAAAAACTGTAAGTAAAGCTGGCGGTGATTGTGTGTGTGCGTGTGTGTGTGTGTGTGTGTGCGTGCGTGTGCGTGTGTGTGTCTGCTGTACCATCCACAGCCAGAGAGCCTTACAGCGTTGGGGAGTAGGAGGGGAATATAAAAGGATTAACAGTTCCAAATTAATACTCTGAGAATTGTTCATGCAGTAATGTATTCATGTTGCATATACAAGCACACAGACAGACCTTTACACAGTCCGTGAATCATATTTATTTACAGTATGTATAAAAATATATATACTATTTATTTACATCATTTCATGGGCAGCCTAAATATGAGTGAGCTCTATTCCCTCGCATTGAGTTTTGCTGAGTATATTCTCCGTTACAGTACAACTGAGCAGACATACGCACTAAACTTCTATTCACCAGACTGATTCTCATATTTTCTGACATCTGGAAAGAGAGCAGTGTGTCAGTGTTGTGAACACTGCTGCAAGATTTCAGTAAAATGTCAGACTTTTACGGGTATGTCACATTTTCGGGGGGGATGTAGCTCACAGTCTTATCCAGAGCAGCTTTGTGAACAGCAAACAGGAGCAAAAGCAGTTTATGGAGAAAACCCAGCGCTGACACCGATAAGCTGACTTGAGTTTGAAGGAACATTTATTTTGGTATTTTTAGCCCAGTTTGTTTTGACTTGGTGACTTAACAGCTAAGACACAGCAGAAGAAGGAGACGCTGCAACAACCTGAGGAGAGAGTCTATCAACACAAGCAAGTCACATGATCAGACAGGTTTTACCATCTATTTGGAATCGGGAAAACAAATGCATACATTAAAGTTATTGGCCAATATATGAGTGGTAAAGGTGCCGACTTTAGGATCATGATTGCACATATTGATTGGCATTATTGATGATATTTCACTTGACAGTAGACTTGACTTGCTCCTGGAAAACTTGACTTGATTTTACACTGAAGCAAAAACCCTCAGGTCTTAAGTTTGACATGGTGAAAACTGTAAAACAAACCAAAGACAAAAATAAATAAAACAGCATTAGACAGACTTTCCTCCATTATTTCTTAGGTCCAGTGACACATCAGACTATTGTCATAACTTTGAAAGTAACATGTTCAAATGCTCAATGCTCAAAGGTTCTGTATCAATTTAGCAAATAAGAATAATAAGTTGATTTGGACTTGTCCTCAAGGTCTTGAGATTTATCTTGAATAATTTAAAAGACGCAATAATAGATTTTGAGTTTGCTCACTTTTGGATTTGTCACTGATTAAGTGGTGAAGAAAATCTGTCTAAACTGGAGGTTTGTTTACAGCCTCTCTGCTGCAGAATAAACTTTGATTTCTGGTTCAGAATCATAAGACCTGACAGAGTCAGATGCAAAATACCCTGATGATTTTCCAGTGTGAGAATCGCTGCTTAAAATAAAAAAAAGGAAGAAAGTGTATCTGTCTGTGTGTATGTCAGTACAGTCTCCAGCATGTCAGCCGTGAAAGGCCGCTACATGCTGTTTGAGCTCTCCTGAGTGAGAGAAGTGTGACAAACAGCTCAACAGGCTTTGGCACGCCAGCTGTCCAGAGGGGACACACACACATGCAGGAAAAATTCACACACATGCACATGTCCATTCACATGCACTTGTAGGCATAAGAACGGTTTCACACGCACGCACGAACACACACACACACACACACACATGCATTTATAAACACGCAATAAAACACACACATGGCTGCCAAGCGTGGCGCAGTAATCTTTAGTAATGCCAGGGGTCCTGGGGACAGAGCATCTGAACAGTGCCAACGGCCACACAACATCAGAGCCTCGGCGCCCTGCCTTCCCACAATCCCCCTCTCCATGGGCAGCCAATCCACTGTCGGACAGGAAAAATTGACTTTTCTGGCGGCGCTTCACCGTTTGAGTTCTTAGAAAGGATGCTGCTGCTGGGGGGAGAAAGAGTGACAGAGAAACCAGTTGGCTGAATGTTGCAGCGGCCTGCTGCTTTCTGATCGCCATGGCGATTTTTTTGATCAACAACCATTAATAATGTGTAAAGCTGTTCATTAAGTCTGTGACTACTCATTTTCAGCATTTCTTTTCAGAATATCTAATCAGCTGCATTTACCATGAATTAAAAATAGAGTAAAAGAAAAGTAAAAAAAAAAGGATTTGGAAAAAGCTGCATCCAAACCAAACCAACCAAAACTTGCATCTTCTCCTCCCAAAACTCTGGCTGACGATTCAATTTTAATCTTATACTCAGATGAGGACAAACATGTATGTATGTGCACCTACTTGTCAACGTTCGATTTTCTCTCCAGTCTGGTGTAAAGGGCAACAAACAGCATTTGTAATCACATTTTCCTGCATGGTGAGAAGTTAACATGAAACATTACTAAGCAATGTCAGCTCTCAAAGCCTCCGCAGGAGTCATGACTCACTTGCAAATCTACCATTTAACCTGATTATAATGATTTGCACACTACGTGCATCCATGTCCTGTTTGCATAACCCAGAGATCAGATGGAGTTCATATACAGGAGGGTTGCCCCCCCCCCCCCCCCCCCCCCCCCCCCCCCCCCGGAATTAATTATTGGGTTTATAAAATGCACTTGGCCAATTAAATGATTCTTCTTTGAAACAGAGGTCGTTCATAGTGTAAAAGCCCATGCATGTGTGTCATTTGATTGTTATACTGAATCAGATTAAAGCTGCAGTCTTTGACTTTCCATATGTTGTCTCCCGTAGACTACAGCAAAGATGGTGGATGCATCTGGTCACACTCGGTTCTTTGAATGCCGCTTTCAAGCAACGAAAAACATCATGCATCAAACAGGTACCTTGAATCGACCTTGATCTTAATACACTGTGTAATACTTACTTTATTTATTTATTTACTGTCCACCAATTGCAAGTAGGTATGGATGATTCACTGGTGCTTCCACCTCCTTCCATCCAAGTCACACAAGTTTCACTATAATGCCTGCCTCAGATAAACAAGCTTATCAGTTTTCTGTTGAGCCAAAATGATATTTCCTCACTGAATATGTCAGTTTAAAGTACTTGCTACTGCTTTACAACCAGTGTAAATTCTGTATCAGGAAGAATATGTTCTCTCTTCTTTAAAAAGTTGCATTGTCTCACTTTAAAGCTACTACACGCAGCTTTATTGTCTGTCAGTAACCCTTTATTTATCTTTTTTGAGTTTTGAATGTATAAAAACCAGCAGCTGCCTGGAACAGATATTAAATAATGTCCAAAAGCAATGATATTTCTTTGAAAATCATCAGTGATGTAATGTGCAATATGCAGTATAATCATCTAAAATGCAGCACAGAAAACCCATTCAAAAGAAAGGTGAACCCAGTCATATTTTTGTTTACATTTTCCTTAATTGCAGATTGGCTGCAGTCGCCCGTCGCCTCGGCCTCAGGCTGGACACCGGTTCAAGGTTGACAGCTCGTCAAGTTGAGTGACAAGCACCGGGGTGGGAGCTGGACCAAATGAGGGGAAGGAAAGAAGGTAGGCCCAGTAAAAACACCGCGCTGGCTCCGGGCGAGAACCAGCATATTGTAGCTTGAAATCGCCTTCACCTCCTTCTATTAGGTCATGAATCTCGCTGAGCACCTGAAGAACTGTCATCTTTTAATTTAAGTTAACAAATTGCGGTGAAGGTTGGTTAGGTTTTTATGTAAGAAGATTCCCCGCCTTCCTTTTCTCTGAGCTGCTGGAAAGCATCAGATGTGGGTGGTCAGTTAGTGAAGCCATCAGTTGAAGGAGGTTACTAGTTATTGTGGTAGTCAGGCGGTGGGTGGGGGTGGGATGGGTTGGGGGGTGGGGGTGAGGCATCCACCATCCACCATCCACAATGCCACATCACATCGCCTGTGGGGTAAACCTCAGCTGTTCTTCCCTTCCTCCCTCCTTCAGCCCACCCACCCACCCACCTGACCTTCCTCCTCCTTCCTCCACTCTTGCTTGTTTCATCCCTCTCTCCTTTCAGCAGTCGGAGAGGAGCTGCTGGTGGTGATGGTGGTGGTGGTGGTGGTGGTGGCGGAGGGCTGGGGAGGGAGAGGGCCTGTCAGGAAAGGAGTGAAATGTGTGTGTGTGTGTGTGTGTGTGTGTGTGTGTGTGTGTGTGTGTGTGTGTGTGTGTGTGTTTGTGTGTACAGCTGAGGGAGGGGTCGATATGATGAGGCTTCAGTGTTGTCAAGATGGATTAGCTGAATGACTTTGAGGGGTTTGTTCTCTTGTCTTTGAGCACACAGCCAACTCACTGTACTCTCTTCCTCTCCCTCCCCGTCTTTCCCTCCAAATCTTCACGTCTCCCTCTCAATATCTGTCTCTGTCCTCTTCTGTTTTCTCATAGGATACCTCATTAATGCTCTGCAGCATCAGTCTCCCAGTCCCAATACGCACACCTGCCCCAAAACATCCATTCAGCTACTTTGGGATAACAAAAATTGACTGATTTATTTATGCAAAAAGGAGGTTAGAGTTTTATACATTCATTTTTTGATTTGTTTTTCTTACTTGCTGCACCTTCTGTCACTTTACCTCCCATTTCCCCCTTTTCCCTGTCCTTCCCTTCCTCATTCAAAATTGGGACATTGTTGTATTTTTAAGTTAGTTAGGTTAGTTTGTGGCCTATTCAATACGGGAGCGTCTTTGTCTTTTTCCGTTGTCTCGCTGCACTGTTTTGTTTTTTTATTAAAGGTACTTTGTGTCGCACTTTCTAACATCAATATATCATTGTCTAATTAACTGTTACACCTTGGGATAATTATCTTAAACAGATGAAGCCACAGTCAAGATGATTAGTGGCCTCTGTCAAGCACTGGTTGTATTCTTGGTGCTAGTCTTTGTTTATTTGAACACACATTTCCCACGATTCATGTGGCTTGTTTTGGCTTCACTCAAGGTACCATGAATTATTTTATTTATATTTTTAAGTCTAAAAGTTTGACGAATTGTCCGGTGTCCTTTTTCTACAGGAAAAACATTAAAATAGAAAAAAGGAAGCTTCTTGATCTTAAACACCACCTCAAAATGTTCAGTTCAAATCTTTATTTTCCCCCGAAGAGGAAATTCCTTTTGGGGTAAGGCAGCCAACAAACAATAAAAACACAATAAAACAATAGAAGATGTTAAAACATATGAGTTCTATAAACTACAGACAATACAAAGAAACAATACAGTGACAAAAACCTGCATTCAATAAGAATAAAGAGGAGGTAAATTACATGGCTGTGCTCTGAAACCAAGGAGCAGTTTATGCTACAAATTGTGTTTTTCGCCCACAATATAAATGCAAAGTTGATGTGGTTACATTAAATTTTCAGAGTTGTATCTTTTACAAGAAGGGAAGGATCGCTCAGATTCAGCGACACAGATTCTGCTCTCTGTGTAATTTGTCGGCTATGAAAGCCCAGTCTAGGTTTTGCACATTTATGCATTTGTACTTGGTTTTGCTAAACCTTCTCATTAGTTCAATCCGACCCAAACTGTGATTTGATCTCTGGGCCTAGATATCGCACGCTGATGGACCTGATAACAGGGCTGACATGTCCCAGGTCGAGGGGAGCACTTAGCTACTACATAGTTGTCCTTTGCTTTCTGTGGGACAAAATATCCAGCTCTGGTCCAGATGACATGTTAATACGAGGTGATTATGGGGTCTCGCTGTAGATTCCCACAATATACAGTCACTGAGAAGGTCAGAGCTGATATAAAAGATCTTGTCACTGTAAAAAAAACAAAAAAAACATTTAACCTCAGCTAAAATACAGTCTTTATCATCTTATTGCTTCGGAGTATAACTCTGAACTCTTTCCACTTCTCTCTCTTCAGCAGTGAGGAGGTGGAAGTGATGATTTGTGAAGTCAGTAGCCGTGTCTTTAGTTTTCAGAAAGTAAATATCAGTGTCTCCGTCTTTTCTTTCAACCTGCCACCTCCCTTCTCCTTTGCACTCCTTTGACATATTTCTCTCTTCCTCTTTCCTGTGTTCGTCCGCCTCCCCTTCCCTCCTTCCTCTTGCACTCGTCTCTGCTTCCTACCACCTCCCCGCCCGTCTCACAGTGTGTGATTGATGTTGCGAGGTAGCATTAACACTTCTCACGCTGCTCGTACATGGGGGAAGGGGGAGGTGGCGTAATGTACATGAACGATTGATTACCTCGCTGGTACTAGCTGATGACTTCTCCAAAGATGGCTCCCCTTGAATCGATAAACAATGCTCTTTCTTTCTCCCCCCCCCCACCTCCTCCCCCCTCCCTAAACTTTATACCCATGTCTACCCCCTCCTCAATTCTCCAAATCAGAGACGAGGAGCTCATGCAGCAATTATGAAGCAATGGCACATTTGCATACGGAAAAATAATTAAAACAAACAAAGTGAGGCTGGGACCCCCTGGAGAGAGGAGCAGGGAGGAGCAGGGAGGAGGGGGAAGTGAATAATGTGGGCATAGAGAGAGGTTTAATTGCTCCACGCCGGGGTTGTGCCATTTATCTTCAACTCTCTTGCTCCACCACTATTTCATTTGTCACCTTAGCACAGAAGAGAGTTTACGTAGGTGTTCTCGGGATATCTGTTTCAAGGTAAGCACCCAGACACACACACACACACACACACACACACACACATACACGCCCACACACAAATGCATTATAATATCATCCTTTTAAGAGACGGGTACGAATCGTTGTGCCATCAATGTGGAAAGATGACTCAGAGCTCTCGAAAGTTAACTATATCCTGTCTCACTTGCACACGCGCACATTTTGTTGCTTTAGTTTATAGGTCTATGAAGAGCTGTTGTATAAAAGAGTCCAGCGTTCAGAGAGAAACATTCTGCTCTTTTGCTGTTGGATTCTCTCAGAAGCTGTTATTATCCTCCTGGAGCTTCCACACTGACTACTTAGTTCCTCCTCCCTGATGTGTGCGTGCGTGTGTGTGTGCGTGTGTGCGTGTGTGTGTGTTTGTGCGTGTGCGTGTGCGCGCGCATGTCTACAATGTGTGTTTCTCACACCGATTTCCGTGCATACGTACTGGTGTGTGAGTTCCCATCGTTGTCTCTTTGTGTGTGTGTGTGTGTGGTGCTTTAGAGCAGGCTCCCCGCTGACGCCACGCGGGGTGTGAGTCGTCATGCACTGAGGGCCGTCCGCTACGTTAGCACCGGAGCGGCTAAAACTCCATTTTCAGCAGAGCGTTTGAAGCCAGAGGATGAAAGTCCCTGCTCTCGCTCCCCCTCTCTCTCTTCTGACGCCTCTGATGGACACTCAGTGGCCAGCCACTTCTTTAATTAAAGGCACAGTCTGCCATCTTTTCCCTCAGATGAAAGAGTATTGACCTGATGGAGGCTCTCGGCAGATAGGGACGATGTAAGTGTCACTAAACTCAGTTTGGTCTCCCAACGCAGTGTCTTTTTTGCGTGCGTGTGTGTGTGTGTGTTGTGTTGTGTAGGTACGCCTGCTGAAATGTGTTTTAGCTGAGGAGCCAGTAAGAGGGAGCACCTTTGAAGTCAAGTCCGAGTGGCTGGGTGGGTGGGTTGGGGGGTGTGTGTGTCCAGAATCAACACTAATGTGATTCCAGTGCAGGTATTGTATGTGAGTAAATCACTGCAGTTTAACTGGTGTTTCATTTCAGGCACTAGACCCCAGCTCACTGCAGTGTCTCCATCATGACTGAGGAGGATCTGTTCTCACCAGACCAACGACAGCATCGGTCGTTTGGTCAAACACTCCAGACAACCCATGCTCTCTTGTGACTGTCCTTTCTAAGAAGCAATAGTGAGATGTTGTTATAGTGTGGCAAAGCCTCTTAGGGCGGAGGTCAGGGCGAACAGCTAGTTGTCCGACTCTGACACCAGAGACGTTATTTTCTTTAAACCATGACCACGCTCCTGTCCTGTCCTTAACCCAGTAGTTTTTAGCTGCATAAGTGTGATAAAATCTGAACCTTAAACCTGTGGCAGATGAGGAAACAGTCAATGCATTTTTGGAAGGCACTGACAGTGTTTTCCTGACAGTAGCGCTGCCCCATCAGAAAATGCTCGTATTTGTTGTTTTGGAGGGCAAAGCCCAAACAACACACTGTTTTAGCTGCATGATATTTTGCAGCCCTCTCATTTTTTTTGAATGGAGCCACTCCCTCAATGCCATGGGGTTCCCAATGCAAAACAAAACCAGGCTAATTCAGTAAATCAGGCCCAACTTTCGCTGCAAGGCAAAATTTAGATCCGTTTGGATGAACCACATGTTGGTTTTGAGTTTACAGATCGGGTTGAATATTTTCAACCTGTGGCGGACTTCGCCTGAACTGTGCCGCTTGATGCTCCTGCTGGGATTTTCTTTCTCCCTGCCCAATAACAGGCTTCTTTTGTGAAGTCATGTGACTTGTTTTCAAACCTCGGTTCGGCTGTAATTGGGCAACGCGCAGCTAAAAATGGGTAGGTACGGAATAACAACATGCTCAAGGTGTTATCAAAGCCTTGAAAACACTGCAGTGGGAAACAGCATGCTACTCTGGTAACTCACAAGTTT
>NC_079387.1:1768082-1995582 GCF_021018895.1 Seriola aureovittata | reverse complement strand
CCCCAGTGTCTCATCCAGGGATCGATACCACCACACACCACAGCCCTTTACTCACACTTCAGCCTGGCAGTAAGGGATTGCAGGGAGCTGGTGGGTCAATTGCCAGGCCCCCGGTCGGTTGATGGCCGTTCGTTAAAGAGCGGTCGACACGGCGGAGCTCGGTGTTAACGGTGTCAGCCCTGATACTCCCGCTGGGCCGCGCTCTCCTAATGACCATCCAATCAATAGTCGTCTGCCCTCAGTACTGACCAATCAAATTGACATCTCTTGTTGACACATCGAACTGGAGTGGAAGAGGAAGGTTCAGCCGTGTCAGTATAGAACAGTGTCGCAGTTAGGTTTTGTGATGCATTTACAGACACTAATAAAATATTATTGATCAATTGGTTACAACAAGGACATTTGCAGTTTCTATGCAGGGTTTAAGGAAGGAAGAATTATGTCCAATAAGATTGTGTTATTTTTGTTTTTGTTGTAAAAAGAGGATTTGAAATGTCCAATTCAAATGAAAGGTGGATTTTGAATAATTATTAGTGGCTCCTAGTCTATTTTCTATGCAAAAAAACAAGTCTACACTGCCACTCTGTATCAGTTTTTGGCACTATTGTGTTTCTGTGACAAACTCACCTGTGTCTCTGCTGGTGAACTTGTTTTGTTTCCCTCTTTTCTCTTTTGGGGTGAGATATTTTTATCAGCTCCGTGGGGTTTCTTTTTCTCAACCGCACAGTTTGTATTTCTGCCTCTCTGTCTCTGTGCTCTTGTCAGCTTTTGGCATTTATTTGCAAAATAAACCAAACCAAAACTATTTATATATAAATAAGGCCAGGAGCTGTTTGAAAGCGGTTATCATTGCAAAATGGCCCAATCTTGTCCCCTGTGACGCCTCAAAACGCCAATCCTTTCCTTAAATCCATCCATCTAGGCATCACTGTGTGCTGCATCATGGTTTGATGTGTTTGTGTGTGTGTGTGTGTGTGTGTGTGTGTGTGTGTGTGGGTGGGGGGGGGCAGGAAATGGACAAGTCTTGGATATGAAAGGGGATTCAGGCCACGTGGCGACAGCTACACTGGAGCCTCAGTCCTCTGTGTCTGTCGCTGAGTCGCCCCGTCCGTCCATCTGTCCGCGCGCCCTCAAAGGGACGTTTGTCCCGCCACAAGGGTCATTCACAACACACACACAGATACAGAGATAAAGAAAGAAAGAAGCGCACCCTCTTCTGACTGGACAAATGGACAGTTGGTGACTGAGTGAGGCACTTCACGACCACTTTAATCGCCTCACACAATGAAAGTAGAGGACGTTGTTTTTAATTTAAAGACGTAACTGAGGACAAAATAGACAGAGAGCAAAGCTTCTGTTGATGTGGTTTTATTGCAGAGTTGATTACATGAAAGCAAGACAGCAGGTCATGCACGGGAACAGACCGATGTGTGCAGATTGAAAACAGTAAACAGTCATGAAAATACAGTATATGGCTGAGATTTCTCGTGTTTTGCAGTCAGATCATTTCTGTCAAGAGTCCAAGACATTGCGAAGAAAATGTATTGTTGTGGTCCTGTAAATACCATGTATCTCCACAACATCAGCTTTTCATCAGTTTGTAGCATTTTGCAGAAAATCCAATAGTTTTTTTTTTAGTTTTTTTTTTATGATTTTTAAAAAAAGTTAATGATATTTTTCAGACAATAAAGGAACAGTAAAAAAAAATTGGAGATACGTAGTTTCCAGTGGACAGCAAAAAACATGTAATGTATCACATTGTTTTGTAAGACACCACTTCCACTTAGTTCAGAGTTAAGTGTTCTTGAGGCCTAAAATGCTCTGCAGACAAAAATGACACTTTTCTCAATGGAGTTTGGAATACAAATACATTCCTTTAAATACATTAAAATTGTATTATTTGACACTTTTGCAGAACATGTCATTTCTACTTTTCTTCATTCATTAAAAACACTCATGTGAGCACATTATCACCATTTTTGTCATATTATGAGCACTGAACATCTCATTTTACAGAGCATAAGGTTAAAAAAAAAAATGAAATGGTGAAAATTAGAAAATTTCCGGTTACATAAACTGATAAGTCCCACCTCGGCTCTGGCAAAATACCTTATGAAACAGTATATCTGAGAGGAGCTGGCAATAGAGTATTTTCAGTAGGAGACGTGACAAAGTGACATCATGCTGAGGGGAAATGAGCACGAGCAGAGATATATTCAAAAAAAAAAAAAAAAAAAATTCTACCGCCTCTATCCCTGAGCTTCACTGACAAAAATGCTTTAGGTGCTGAGGATTATGGATTAATCTATAATAACTAGTGAAGGAAAAGAGAAAGGAAGAAAAAAACAGTCTCCCGGGCCCCGAGTCTACCATACCACCACCAGAAATACTGCCTCATCATCTAATGTTCCCACTAATATTCCCAAATTGTATCGTTTAGACCTGTATCAGCGCCGGAGAATTAATCATCATTTCTCTGACACTGCCCGTCCCCAGAGTTCATTAAATAAACTCTACCCCCCCCCCCCCCCCCTCTAATTTCTACAAGTTGGCGAGATATATGTTTTTTTTCTTTTTGGTCCCTTCACCCAACCCCACCCCTCCATTCCTTGATAATCTGTTTATCCGTAAGTGTCACATTACATTTGCAAAGCAGCTGGGGGGACCACTGCCATCTTGTATGGAGGGGCTTGAGTGTGATTACCCGGCCTCATATTTGGCGCACACTCAGACTTGTCAAATCCTTTGATCTGAACTGTCTTCATAATCACTTCAAAAAGTCTTCCTGAGAGCGTGAGGGCTTTACAAATGGGCTTCCCACTTTCACAAGGCTACACTCTTATTCTCTCTGAGTGAGTGTGTGTGTGTGTGTGTGTGTGTGTGTGTGTGTGTGTTTCTGTCTCTATATCTGTTTTACTTCTACTTTTGTAGAAGTGTGATTGTCTTTCTCCCTGTCTTTTTTTCTGCGTGCACTTCAGTTCACTCGGCCAAAGCAGATGAAAGAGAACGGCAGATAAAAACTAATTCAAATAACAAACTGGTCACATAAGAGAAGAATTATGAAAAGCAAACATCAACCAAAATCAATACATCTCGTGTTCAGGCATCTTGTGATACAGGAGGCGTACATCCAGTCTGATTGTACAAATGCTTTCATGTCAGAAGCTCCGTTCGTATTGGGTGTTAATTTTATACATTACACATAATGCATACAGAAGTTGTTAGGGGCACTGTTGTAAATACTGACTGTGCGGTATCTCCTATATACTAACTGTCACTGTATATCAGGTGGACAGAGCTCCCGTTAAGACATGTATTAACTTAAGGAACGTGTTGCTGTGCCAAAGGAGGCGCTATCTCCCTAACATCTATCATCAGAGTGTGGGAGGAGCTGATGATTTTTGAATCTTAGCATCCAAGAAGTCCAGCACACTGACTCATTAACAGTTAGTACACAAGAAATGAATATATTTCACAGGAAATGAGGCAATGAAACTGCAACTTTTGACCACTACTTCCCATTTAACTCAAAGAGAAAGCTAAACGTTTTCCCCACTGATTTAATACTTTTTTAATTTTCATGCACTATATGTTTTGTTGATGGCTGTGTCTGTAATCACTCCCTATTGACATACTACATTATATTAACTATTATTCTGTTGAGTGTCTCGTTTCTGAGTGTGAAGCATATACATTACTTTTTTTTTACCAACAATCCAACAACATAATGTGCCACGTTTTATCGGTGTCATGTGACATTACACCTGCTAGTGATGGCCCTAAAATGAAGATAGTGACTTGAGAGCGAACCGCTGAGTAGCTGTTATTATAATGAGCATAACTGCTGTCTAATGCTTTACAGCTGTAGCTCCTTCACTCCCTCGCACTATGGGACAGTAGTGTACATTAAGTGTTCGTAAGTATATTTTCCTAAAGATACTCTGACACTCTTAGATGAAATTTTAAAGACAGAGATCTTACTTGAGATCGAGTGTTCTTACACTGAAGCACAGTTGGAACTAACAACATTAACGAGCCATCGTTACTTTTATTAGTCACCTGTGCTTTTCCTACTGTGACACGTCAGACTGTCTGCTGTGGAAAAGACCCAACTTTTGCTTCAGTAAAGGATTTAAGAGCTTTTGTCCTCCACTGTTGTCAGGACGACGTGGGCGGGTACAGATCGTGCTTGATTGACATCTAGTTGCAGCTTTGTTGCACCCGTTAGGGCGGGACCATTTGCACCTATTTCATCCTTATTAAGATGACATCCCACCGGCATTCGGGAAAGCAGTTGTCCCTCTGTCTCGCCAATAAGCTTTATTGGTTTGACTGTTAAAACAATGCAGAATGGAGTGTGCCTCGTTTCATCGATGTCATGTGACATTACAGTTTAGTTATATACATTGAGTACATTGTACAGCATATGACACAGGCCTCTGACTTGCTCTCCCTCTCTTAGGGATGTGTGTACGTCTGGCTTTGTGGTTTGTGTGATGGATTTCATTATCTCAATAGCTGCGTGTCTCTCACTGTGTGTGTGTGTGTGTGTGTGTGTGTGTGTGTGTGTGTGTGTGTGTGTGTGTGTATGTGTGTGTATCTCACTCTGTGTGTCTTTTTACCATAGGGTCCAGAAAAAGGGCTCAACTGAAACAGATAATGGTGGTGGCCTTTCAGCATATTTTTAATATCCTGCCCCTGTTGTCTCTCCCTCTCTCTCTCTCCTCGGTAAGACCTGAGAGTCCTCTCTCTCTCTCTCTCTCTCCCTCCCTGCAGTGGATGGATAGAGGCGGAAGCAGCAATGGTGGCAGCGGCAGGGTGCAAAAGGAGCGCGTCCCCCCTCCCCTCCAACCCCCTCCCTCGTTCTGCGCTTCAACAATAGCATTTGCATATTTTTATACTCTCTTTCCCTCCCTTCTGTCTCTTTCTCTCTCTCTCTCTCTCTCTCTCTCTTGCTCTCGCTCTCTCGCTCTCTCTCTCTCTCTCTCTCTCAAAGAAAACAGCCTGAAGCGTGAATACTCCAGCAGCGGGCGTGTAGAGGAAAACGGAAGCTGGGGAGACGGCGTGTCCGCTTTTGCTGGGGGAGAGAGACAGTGCGCATACAAATACACACACACACACACACACACACACACACATACACAAAGACATGCATACACACACACACAAGCTAGGGCCCTTACCTCCAGAGGTTGTGCATCATAGGGAGGATGGGGGGGGGGAGGGGGGGCAAGGAGGGATGTCACAGGAGGACCAAAGTTTTGTGTGTGTGTGTGTGCTTGCGTGCGTGCGTGTGTGTGTATGTGGTGCCAGGGACTGTAGCTCTCCTGAAAGAGGAAGAAACAAAGAGAAAAACAGACATTAGAATCAGATGGGAACGCTCTTGAAAACAAAAGGCACACTAGATTGAAATACTGTTATACTACGAATCTTCTAAACAGGTGTAGGAAAGTAACTGAGTACATTTACTCAACCACAGGCACTTGTTCTGTACTTGAGTATTTCCATTTGATGCTACTTTATACTTCTACTCCAAGATTTTACATACAAAACATATGATGATCTTATCAAATAGGATGACTGTAACAGATTCAACTACCCGAGACTGTATGAAACAACTACAACAACAGAAAAACAATGCTCACACAGTAATGATAATCAGTATGAAATAATATATCACAGGACCCATTTGTCTCTATCATACTTAATGTGTTGCTGCTGTTACATATGACATTTTGAATGCAGGACTTTTACTTGTCATGGAGTATTTTTACACCATGTTACTGCTACTTATACTTTAATATATGATCTGAATACTTCTTCCAATACTGGTTACTTCATACCTCTACTGCACTACAGAATGTAATATGTTATTGTATATATAATATAATATATTATTGATCAAACTACTCCTACTACCATTTTTCAGATAGTTTTTATTGTAAGTGTTTTCTTTTTTTAAAATTATTCTCGTGACTCAGCATGAATGTCTGTGATTTTGTAGATTCGACATGTGTTACTAGTTATTTCTTTTCTGTATTTCTCTGCTGTAGCCCTGCCTGCTAATACTGGCGCCCCCACGACCTGTAAAAGAGTTTCATACGGTGCTTCCAGCTCTCCTCTGATTGGTCCATTCAGGGAGCAGACCGATTCTTAATCCAGGAGATTGCAATCACCTGAGTGGTGAGCCTGTTGCTTTTTCTATTCCGTTTCTCCGACCATCCCTTAGTTCTAAATGTTGCTCTATTGACTGGGATTGCGCCGATCAGTACATTAAGTAAATCTTTACACTCTGTTTTTACTGCCCCGCGAAAAAAACATGTATCTCCATTTTCGGAGAGATACACTGAAGAAATAGATTCATTTTTCAATTGATAAAATTCTCCTACTTCTTAAGCTAAATAAACTAATCCCATTTAAATTGTGAGAGATGTGCTGTCACACAGTTTGTCTTAGCTTTGGCGATATTATAATGAACAATATATGAAAAGATAACGTTTAATACTTTAAGGATATCTCATTCATAATACTTAATCTATGAAAGTACATTTTTGAATGCATGACTTTCACTTTTTACAATTTTGTATGTTACTTTTGCTAAAGTGAAAGTTCAGATTACCTCATCACACCTTATCATTCTACAAAACTACATAAAAACTTCAAACCAGTTCCCAGCAGAACCGGTACTTCACGTCACTTTTGAGACTTCAAGCCATCGTCTGTCACGCTTCCGTGTTTTTCGCATGAAGTTTCCGTTTGTGCCAGAAAAGCTGCTCGTTCATTTGTGCAAATATTTGTCAAAAGTCCACCGCCTGCATTTTGCGGCCTACAGCGAGCTCATGAAAGCGTTTTCCATTTGCTGTGCTAAACACACCTCTGTGTCTGGCAGCTCTTTCCTGGGAACACGATGTGTTTTCAGTTTGTTTGGAGTAAGCAGAAGAAGAAGAAGTGTTAGCATAAGCAGTGATGGCCGTCCTCACCGAGACAAAAATACAGCAAAGAAACTCAGATGTCAACAGCACAAAATGTGTGTAGAAGGACAAAACAGGGCCACCTGCACTGTTTGATTGACAGGTGGTTTCTGGAAAGTGCAGTGCAGGAATACAGTGCCATGAAATGCAGAGTTAAATATTTAAAATTATTACATTGAGCTAAAATCAATGCCGGTCACCATAGATACTTTATTTTCAGTGCTACTGAACCAGTTTTACAGTAAATTCCTGTAAGAAGTGAAACAAATCCACTAGTTTTAAGAAAAATATGAACTAAACTTGAGACTACGTGGTTTGTTTTGCAGTGTACAGTAGGTGTAAGGGTGTTAAATGGTTTCCTAATACAGATAAAGTTGTAATTTGGGCTGTTAGTGATCTCTTGTGTAAAAACACAAATCTGGACAGAACCCTGCACAGGAGCAACATTTAGCAGAAAACAGACATGTAAACATATGGATCACAGCTCTGACATAATATCCTGTGGGTGCATTTCATCTGCACTGAAGACCATAAGACACGCAGTCAGATTACTGGAGGAGCCAGGCAGCGTTATGTAACAGTGTCATCCTGAGTTTTAGCTGGAGGAAAACACACAGGTTGGCTAAAGTAGAGTTTCTGTGACAGATATTGACAATGCATTGAGACGTGTGTTAGTCATTGTTGGGAGGATTTGTGTTTGTGGACTGCTAATCTGAAAAGGTCTACGACAAACACAGCCACACACACTAAGGAGGACTGAATTTAAAACACACACACACACACACACACACACACACACACACCCCAACCACAGGCGTAACCGCAGAGAATTGGCCATGCTTTGCTAAGTTTTCGTCTCACACCTACAATACGAAGGCTACAGTCTTGAGAATAACAAGACGCGCTGCACAGTGTAGAGGAGAGAACGGCGTGCTGCATGTAATTTCATCTTACATGACACCCTGCATTATCTCAAGTTCAGTCATACAAAGGAGGCGTCCCTGTGGAAGACCTTGATTTGGAGGTTGTGGCAACATAATACGAGCTTGCAGTCTTTTCTCCCACTCTGACAATGGAGACATCCACACGAGCAGTGATGCTGTTTGAGGCAATATATATTGATACTAGCGTGTGCGGTGCCATAAGCGCTGAAAAGTCACAAAAATGTGTTTTGTCCCAACCTGACGACACATGACGTATTGAATGTGACACTACCTTTCAGGCGGTGTGAAAAATATTCTGAAAAATGTGAAAACTATTTATATCAAGACAGAAAAACCTGTTTAAATCCTCAGAAGGACAGATTTAATGTGATGCTGCTTGGCTAAAAAACAAATCCTGTTATTCATTTTTTGAAGAAAACACTTGCCAAAACAGGCAACGAATGGAGACACACACACACACACACGCGCGTAGGCTCAATACACATGTTCACACACAGTCAACATCACTTCCTGGAATGATGTCCTGACAGTGCACGACCAAAAGCCAAAAGCAGAGAGGGATATTTGACTTGACAGTCCATGCTGAGGCAATTTTCCAACATGGTTGAACAACAAAGTTCTATTGTGCTCTATTCTGTGCTGCATTGTTTAATTCTCTTCAAACTAGCCATCATTTACACAAGCTAATGATTCAAACTCAAACATAAAAAAAAACAAGCTCTGAAAGGAAAACAGCGGAAAGGGGTTAGTAGAATATGAGTCCTCTCTCTAGTCCTGTGACATACACTGCCTTCCTAGCCTGGTTCGCAGTCTGCACTGAGGCCTGCTGGTGAGTAATGTGTGGTGGGTGTGAGCTCAGAGGGGTCGGCGGCCAGCGTGCAATCCCCTCAAAGCCGCTTTTGTGATGCTGCTGGCTTGAACGCTCACGTCAGGCCTGGGCGAAGACGGAGGGAGGGGACGGGGGGGGGGGGGGGGGGGGGGGGGGGGGGGGGGGGGGGGGGGGGGATCTAGCTGCACCTCTGTGAAGCAGGGAGCAGAAAGCGCGTGGATATAATAATCACACTACTGTAGACGCTTGCAGTTTTCACACAAGCAGAAATCACGTCAGATATCTCTTCTGGAGACTGTTGAGTCAGGGAATTAAAAGACCATGAAGAAATTTCGTTTATGGACATGTGAGCATGAAGGAGCTGCAATGGCATAAACTATAGTCGGAAAACCAATTGTCAATTAATAATAACCTGTTTGCATAGCACTTTTCCAAACAAAGTTACAAGTGATTTTGGAGGAGAACAGACAAAAAATAGCAGCGATTACAGTAAAATGTCAGAAATTATAGAGAAAATACAAAGAGAAATAAGTTTGATGTATAAAGACTGAGTTAAGAGACGGGGTCAAAAAGCAGTAAATACTGAAAGAGAAGTGTATGAATTTAGTTTTTAGCTGATATTTAGAGGAATTTTCAGAGTTGTTGTTGCAGAGTTCACAAATCAAAAAGCTCTCAAATGTTTGCAAGAGTCAGAACATGGAGTTCTTTAAATGTAAAACTTTAAAACCCTAAAAAAAAAAAATGTAGTTTCAAAACATAAGTGTATCTTTATTCTTGACAAAATAAGCAACAACAACAATCAAGGAGCGGGCTATTGCATGAAGAATTTAACACTCAGAAACTCAGCTGATCTGCTTCATCAGGACTGTGTGGGCGTGGTTTGACCATGTCACTGACTGTGACCTGGCAAAGAACACAGAGAGGAAAAAAAAAACTCAAATACAAGAAATCTCTCGTGTTAGATTTCCCGAACTGTTGTAACTGTAGCAGATAATTGTGTGTTCGTGTAGGCTTGAGTAGGTTTTCAGGGCCTCTGAGTTTGGACCCGGCCACTGCTAGCAGAGTTTTCTTGCAGTATCTAAGGTTGAGTGGGTGCAAAAGCTCAAACTGGAGCCAAACCGTGGAGGGCTTAAGAAAGTAATAAGTAAACCCTTAAAATCAAGATCAACTGGTTTGCAATGGCTTAAAACTGAGAGGATCTCTCTTGTTTTCTAACGACAGTATGTAAACCTTTATATGTAGAGAGTTCTACTATTACCAGAGCTTCCATAGCTACTGAATAGGCCTTTATTAGCTGTTGTAACCAAACAATCAGAGTCATAATGGTTGAAAAACTAAATCTACTGTATGAAAACTGACTGTGATCCTTCAAAATAACTGAAGGGCCCATACTACTACATGTAAAAGCATAATCATCTGTTCATACCGCATACCACAGTTAAATACCTCCATGATGGAGGGTGAATTGCATCACCTAAATGCCCCCTGTTGCAGCTGATATAGCTGCACGTTAGTAGCTTCTAGTTTAGCCAGACTGTGTGTGTGTGTGTGTGTGTGTGTGTGTGCGTGCGTGTGTGTGCGTGCACGAGCTGTAAGCCCAGGGAGGGGAAGAGGGAGAGTCATCTAGAAGAAGATGTATGTAAACCCATTTCCAAACAAATGGGCCTGACTGCACGGCAACGGGGAGAGGTGCCATAAGCGTCCGGCGTGCATAATGCCGGCATGAATCAAGACTTCCCGGCTGCTGAACGTGACCACACAAGCTCTCGTATGAATAGCACGTGTCACCCGCGGTCACATATCATCCACAACACTCTCCGACCCCAACGGCGGCCCCCCCCACCCCACCCCACCCCACCCCACCCCCTGTTCTGAAGTTGAGAGTCACTCATCATTATTATACACGCCTTGAATCTGGAGCTAGCTAGCCACGCTCAGCCAGTCATACATGTTAACGTGGCGTGTGTGATAAAGACGCAGCACAATATAATGCATGCAAAACCTGCATTGCATAATACAGCGGGTGTCAAAGTGTGGCCTGGGGACACGCAGGGGCCCTGTGTAGGCTTTTAAAGGACCATATACTTTTGAATGCATGCTGCAGACTTTTAGTTTTTTCTACTCTAGCAAGCAGCCATTTATTTCCCTTCACTTCTGTACAATATGAAAGTCAATGAGCCCACTCTTGCAGCAAAGCATTTTGCAAATCACATTCCTGTGTTTTAGCACTCTAAATACATTCCCCCTAATGTTCCAGGCAGCCACTGGTTTCCATTCATTTCTACATGGTATGAAAACCAGTCAACAGAAATGGTTTAATTCATCAGTTTTTGTAAATGTTGTATTATCTTCTTGTGGCAATGCAGTTTAAGCACAGATTGATTTGAATTGCTCTGCCTCAGAATGATAATGTAAGTTTTACAGAAATGAATGTCACAAGAGTTTGAAGAGTTTGCTAAAAAAATAAAATAAATAAAATTGAAATGGTACATCGGTCGAAATCAGTGGCTGCTGGGGACAAATGTGTGAGGATATCTCAGATAAAAAACATAATGAACTTAAAAAGCCATAACAACAACTCAAACGTACATCACATAGTAACACTTGTAAGTACTGATTTTGGAGTTGCGCTCAACGTTCACATCCTTTACTTTCTGCTCCATCCAACCCTCGCTGGTCCCATTAGAGCTGTAGATTTTCTGCTCATTTGCTAAGCATGATGGATCATCAGATGGATCGTAGGAACGTGATGGCGAACACTGTGCGCTGTCTGTCTCTGCGTACGCGTCGCACCTGCACCTCCACACATGTATGTACTGTACAAACGCACACAGGCTGGATAAACTAGGTACATACGTAAGGGATAACCGGATTCTATGGAAGCCACATGTGCAGCCCTCTGTGCTCTACAAGTGGAATATTCATAGATGTATGCACAAAACACTCGGACACACACATACACACTTAGTCCGTGTGGACCATGGGGGCCGGCTGCCTTCACCCCGAGAGGCCTGGCTCTGAGTCAGGGCCCCGCCGGCAACTCCAGCCTCCCCTCATACCCCTCAGCTCATACATGGCAGCAACAGTATGTGTGCGTGCAAAGCACGTGTCTACAAACATACGACTGTGTTTGCAGGCATTGGAGAGCCTGTGTGTGCGTGTGCGGTTAGGGGTGGCAGGGTTTCCCTCAACGCGATGCAACGAGGCCATCAGTTATCCCTGATTGGGATGAAGGCAGTAGTGTTGGATTTGTGCTACAATGCGGTGCCCATAAAGACAGAGAGACGACATTTCCTCCCCATTTCCCTCATGAATATCAAAGGCGGAGGCAGCGCCACCACCACAACAGCACATAAGGAAAAATTACAGCCCTATTATTTTATTTGCATTACCTGTAATAGGCAGCATATTAGGTGCTGTATTTATTGCCTTATCAGCAGCAGCTTGGCTGTAAACATTTGCAGATTTATTAGCCACGCGGGCTTTGCCCAAACATCACACGTAATTACTTAGCAAATACTGCAAAGACGGTATCCGGAGGTTTTTTTTTTTTTTTTTCTTGTTTCTACTACTTTGTGGGCTTTGCGATGGATTGACCAGACTTAGCCGAGAGAAAGCAGGCAGCGTCGGTGTTGGGGGTTGATGCATCTATCACAGATGGGAGATCGTAGAGGCTAGTTTTTCCTGCTGCTGGCTCGGACCCAGACATGCCTATAGCCTCGACAGGGAATCAGAGAGTGGCTGTTATTTGTACAGCTTTATATCCAGAGTCACTCCTTTCGGGGATGTGGTTAGTGTTGTTTTTTTTTCTCTACCTGAGCGCCCCGCTTCCATCCAATTATGTTGTTTGTCTTCTCAAAGGCCTCAATACCTCTAGCTTTGCAACCACCCCCCCCACCCCCACCCCTCCTTGCTCTTCCACACACTCTGTTCCACAAAGTTAGATAGAACTAGATCCATTAAGTTGGTGAAATGAGCAAAAAAAAAGTGCGAGAGAGGGTTACCCTAGGTGCGCCCGTTCTTCTGTTATCCAATTTTACTGGGATTTGGAGTGATTTGCGCCTGGCTCCCCGAGGGAAATAAATACTTTGATTAATGTAATCCTGGGCAGGGAGGTGCCACAATCCCCCCCCCCCATCCTCAGGGAACGCCACTGTTTAACAAACAAAAACAAAAAGCAGGGACTATGGAGAGACATGCACAGTGGCTACAAACCATGCTGCTGAAGACTTCTATAGATTTGACTTCCTGTGGATTTAGTTTATTTATTAATTACTCTGCCTAATAACACAATATCATTCTTGATTAGCATGTGTAATACAGTCTAATAGAATAGAAAAATACCAGCGTGTCCGTCGACTGATTTGCATACACAATAACACTGTGGTTTGTTTTGATGCTGCTGCTGGATGTGGGGGTGCTTAGGCATGTGTGTCATGATGATGTGTTTTACATCTGTATATATATGTGTGTGTGTGTTTGTGTGTGTCTGTGTGTGTGTGTGTGAGAGAGTTACAGAGAGAGAGAAGAAGGGATGTGGCCGAGACTGAGGCAACCAACACCCAATGAGAGATGGGTGGAGGGATGAGGGTGGGGGTGGGGTGAGGCTGAAGACTGACGGACAAAGCACCCCCCCCTCTCCCCCTCCTCCCTCTCTCCCCCCTCAACCAGACACACATACACACACCTTTCCTTTCGCCCTCTCTCTCTCTCTCTCTCTCTCTCTCTCTCCACCACCCCTCTGACTCAGAAAGCTGCACTTCATCCTATCTTTGCCGATCTGTCCCCCGTCACTCACCTCCTCACCAGCCGGCACTAGTGGACTAGTGGTTTTGTGTGTGTGTGTGTATGTGTGTGTGTGTGTGTGTGTGTGTGTGTCAAACAAACACCTGCCTTTGAATCAGGCCACATAGATGAATCTTTTCCTCCCTTACGTCATGTTTTCACCAAAAAAAAAAAGACGTGACCTCTGCAACTTTCGACATTTATTTCCAAATTAAATCACACCTCAAAGTTATTTTATTAGTTATATGTTATTATAAGGTGACTCATTTTAATCTGTTGCTCATTCTGTCTGTCCACAAATGAAAACTTAATTAATTTTGTATAATTGAAACACTTTTTATTCCGATTTTTTTACTTCTTTGCTTAAAAAAATCAGTTCTAATCATTTGAATTAAAGGCAAAACACACACATAGAGGAAATTACTAATAAAAAAACACACATCCTGTCCTTTAAACTCATTTTTTTTTCACTTTAGAACCTTATTTTAGGCCAAATTATGACATCCCTATTGATTTCCAATCGCAGATCCATACCAGCTGTGCTGATACATGTCTGAGCCATGGCTCATGGTGAAATGAGGAGTGAGCACCACGAGAGTCCTGTGATAACACTAAACATAAAATCTTTACCTGCATGTCAGCCCATTTACAAGCTGTAGGCACACAGCGCTGCTCTGCTAATACAGGGCAATTACCAGCCCCATGCAGTGGAATAAGAGGTGTGTATAACTCTATATTGGCATTTATTAATAGAAAATTAATAAAGTGTCCCTGTCTCATTTGAATGGGTTAAGAAAAAAATCCCATTCATGTCCTAAATTGAAGGCATGTTTAATGCTTACACTGATATTCAGTGTAGCCCATTTAATTAACGGTATAGTAGCTACATTATCATGTAAGTGCTCCAAGTTGGATTCGGCTTTAAATCAAGGTTTAGCCTGACGTGAGACGCACTCAACGTATGTCGTTTGGCATTAGTGACTGGACCAAAGGGAGGAAAATAAATTATGTAGCCCATAGGCAACTTAAGTAGGCTATAATTAAAACGGCAGGAATTGCATCAATTTAATCTGAATATTGTAACCAGGGGTTGCAGTGGAAGCTACAGGCACATACACTGGGTTTAGCCACCTTTTTGAGGGAGACATAAATCTGCATGTCAGGTGTCAAGAGTTTATGGCTGCTGTAGAAAGTAGAATCAAAGTGATGAGACAATGAGGAGGTTTTATGAGGGAGAGAGAATTGATTAGTGTTGTGGGTAAATAGATTTTTATTCATATTAGTGAGTATTTTTGGCTTGTGTGGACGTTTTTATTCCCCCACTGAATGTGATCACATTTGTATATTTTTTCATTAATTAAATCACCTTGAAAACAGCAGAAAAGAGCCACTCCCTTATCACCTCCCCTGGTTTTTCTACATTGAAATTTTCTGTTTGGAAACATGCATGCAGGCGACTCCTGATGTATTTCTCTTGTGACTGGGGGGAAAGCAAGTTCATGAAAGGATCTTGATAAATTAGACAATCTGCTCCTGGAGGAATAAATAAATGGCCTCCTGCTACCAATAACCGTCATTGTTACGCCATGACAGAATGGGTGCATAATGCAGAGTAATAACGCACAGTGCTGCTTTGATGCTTTGCTGCTGCTGCTGCTGCTGCTGCTGCTGCTGGTGATGATGACGATGATGAAGAATAACAGTGGATAGTGCAACACTAAATGGCCGGTCAAGCATGCAGAGAAATTGCAATGCACTAATTCCCGGGATGATTCATGAGTCCTGCCCGGCCCTCATTTGCTAATAATTCTTAAAGTCGCCGGTTGGTCATATGTTTCCACAAAGACCTGCTGGCTCACACTTATGGCTTATAGGCTACTGCAGATGGCGACTGGCTTAAAACAGCGTGCAGGGCCTATCTGATCACAGACTATTTGCATATCAACCAACGCTGCGCTGTCACTGATAGGCTGCTGTCACTGGCCTGCGCTGATCAATACAAGCAGCTCCTGTGAAAATAACCACGTACGTGCGGGGTCCAGCCTGCAATAAAATCGGGATATCTTTAAAAATGGGATAATTAAATTAAGTTGTTGTAAATTGCCTCTGGGACTGAGGGATGAACAAGTATATAGAATAATATTAGCGAGAGCAGGAATGAGTGAGGTATCGCACATCAGCACTGCTCTATTTATTAAACAGCTTCATGTGTGCAGCCTCACTTTGTTTTTCTATGAAGGCCTCTGGAAATCTGTCCCCATTTAGTCATTTCCCTCCTGTAACCCGGTGATATCTTAATCGCCAATCCCGCCATCAATGTCTGTCTGAGAGTGTAGCTGTAAGAACGCACCTCTACACTGCAAAAATATAGACATGGGTGTCATGAATAACATTTAGTCTCACTTTAAATAAAAAGTAAGAGCTGTCAGTGGCTCACAGTGAAGTGGCTTCAAATGCATATGGTGCAGAACGACTTAAGCGGGTGATTAAATGAAGTCATTACAGTAAAATCATATTTTCTTCATTGTTAGAAGAAAATAAAAAACTGCACTAGAACCAAGTGGAATAATCTCACAGGGTCAGATTTTTAATTTGTAAAATAAACAAATACAGTTATTTTGATAAAATCATGAATATGATTTTGAAGTGTGACATAAGATGGACATTTTTTTTTGCAGTGTATGCTTTACATATTTGCAGCATTTGCATCACGAGTGAGCGCGACACCTGGCGGCAGTTATGATTTTTTTTAATTTATTTATTTATGATGAAGCCAACAATGAAGATCTATTTCACCTCCAGCCTGAGCTGCAGCAACAACCGTGCACAGCAGATACTGAGAGCAGGATTTCAACACTGCGCGTAAAAAGCAAATATTCCTCATGCCTTTCCTCTTAACACTGTAAAAAAATAAACAGATGAATATAATTTTCCCAGCATTTCCTCGTGGAAAATAGTGCGTTACTTTTCTTCCCAGCTACGCATCACAAAACGACAGTTTGATCTTATTTTAAAACATCGCGATAACTTAGTTGCTCCTCAGCCAAGTCATGATTGCTGGTAAAAAACCAAAGTAACGTGTCTACTCGGGTAAAGTCAAACTTAGGCCACAGTCATGAATAAACTGAGATTAAAAAAACTGCACGCGAAGCTGCGATCGTTCATAGTTATCAGTCACAACCCAGCAACAGCTTATTATTTCTCCTCCACGCATCAAGTGCTGATGGCGTTACTGTAACGCGTTACCGCCCAGCACCGGTGCTGCTGGCCCGGGACACCGAGGCTCTTTTCATCTCGACTCCAGTGCACAAACATACAGCTTAATGCGACTAGTGTTTCCCCCTTTTATTGGGCTCACCATGGCTACCAAGTGCTGGGCTCAGAAATGCACTCCCCATCAATGAAGGAAAAGGAGTTAACCCGTGAGAAAAAAAAAAAGAAAAAAAAAAACCCTTAAAGCAAAGTGCAGCGAAAACCGACCGACTCGTCCCCAGATTCTGGTTAATGTGTGATAGATCCTCAGTGATGTCGCAGAAAGTTGTGACAGACACTGAAATGCTGTGTTTTACTTCTTACGGATCATGCTGTCCGCTGTTAGGTAATTGCCTGTGACCACATCTCTTTTGCATCTGCACTTTTCTTTTTTCTTTTTTTTTTTTTTTTGAAAAATCTGTCGTTTTTAGTTTGAGTTTTCTTCCTTCTTTCGCTCCTTGGAACAGCTCCAAAACAAAAGCAGGAAAAAATAAAGAGCAAGCCGGTCAACAGTCATTACAATCCATGCTTGTTTACAAGCAATCATAGGCTTTGTCTGTCTTGACGGGTGCAGTTTAGGAGCGAGCTGCGGTCGGCTGCCTGCTGCATATAAACTTTAAACAAACTTTGCAGCGGTGATATCGATTTATATTAAAGGATTTCATATTGCACTTGCCTACGCGATCCCTCTGGAGGATTCAACCGAGGGGTCTCTCTCCTCACTCTCTCTCTCTCTCTCTCTCTCTCTCTCTCTCTCACCACCCCCCCCCCCCCCTCCCCCTGCTCCCTCTCTCCCTGCTTAAAATGTGATTGATTGCACTTTTCTCCGGTGGACATTCACTACAAAACAGCACGGCTTATCCATCTGCCCGCTATTTATATAAAAAGAAAAAAGAAAAAAAAAAAAGCTGGTGCGTAAAAGCAAACAGCAGCGCGCGTATTGATTTTTACGCATTTGGGGGGGAAAAATAGGTAAAGGGACACGCATTTGCAATTCGGTTTTAAAAATAAGTTAAAGAAGATGCGGCTGCATACAGGCGCAGATGTAGCATGGAATATCAGTTAAAGCGAGGACCAGTCTATGAGGAAGCGTATTACAGCTGCAGTGGAGAAATGCGCGAGAAGGCGATAAACTCTAACATTCCTCAAGCGTAAAAAGAAACCCGCATCGATGACTGTTGACTTACCTTGTGTCCAAGAACAGGGAAATAGCTTCACATTGTTCATATGGCGTCTGTAAATGGTTATCTCCCTTTCCTACGACTCGGTGCTCCCTAAGATTTTCTTTCCTCTGCCTCAACTGAGCAGGAGCACTCCTCGGCTCCCGCTATTATTTTCACTAAAATATATGAAAATTTATGCAAATGAAAATCAGCACTAACTGTTCGTCTCTTGTTATACTTGGGGATGATTTTTTTTCCTCTCCCCCCTTTCTTTCTTTTTTTTTTTTTTTTTGCATACAAAATAAATGAACTCCCCCAGCAGGGAACTTGGGGACCTTTTTATAATAAGCAAATAAATAATAAACACATCATATATCAGAGAGTGGTTTTTTTATCGGCGCACGGTGATTTCGGGGAGCATTTCTGAAATGGCTTTTTTGAAGCTCTCTTTATATGTTATATGTTTTTTATTTTATTTTGAGGGGTTATCTTCTGTGTGTGGAGCCCTCTTCCCTGCTTATGTACCCTTGGTGTCACGTTTCTGCTGGCCGCCTGAGACGCCCTTTCAGATCGTGCAGTGTGGATTGAACAGCAGTAATTTAGACAGAAATCCTCACTGTATATTAATGAATAGAGGGCCCCATGGCTCTGGCCCCTAGCCTGCCTATTCAATGTAAACAAATCCACGAGGCTCCCTCGGTTTTGAGCCCAGTCCAAATTAAATCTACTGGGATGAGAAGAAGAAGGGGGGCACTGGCATGGAGTACACAGCCTGTGCACAGCTCCACTGCCTTATATTTGCCCTTAAATCCCTTCTGCAATAAAATCTTTGCGTCAGCTTTGATTTGGAGAGCTTATGGGTTTAACGCATGACATGTAGCCGCAACCTATAAACAAAATACTGTTAATCCTGTCAAGAAGTCACCTGCCGCAGCCCTTGTTTCGGCCAGGTGGGTCCAGCAGGCTGCAGACACCCTCAACTCAACCAATGGGTGCAGTGGGAGCTATATATCTGGCACTTGTTACCACCCATGGGTGCATCCATAGGCGCAGGGGTCCCACACACTAACAAAGGCCCCATTCATCTACGGGTTTATGTGGTCATCTTAAGGGATGGTGCACATTTAAGGGCGATATCTCTGGATTTTTTTTTTTTTTCCTTTCTTAAGCAGACGTTTCCAGCATCGCCACCCCGCACGCACGCACACACATCCCCCAAGGACTGCTCAATTTGCCCTTGTTTTGGCTGCCACTTTCTCTTTCACTGTGCTTCAGTGAGGTTGCCTGTGCGCGGCGTTTCCGCATGGAAGCATCCCCGCAACCTTTGTGCGTTAACTCCTGAGGAGCCGAGGCGCAGGGCTGCACTGGCTGCACTGGCTTTCCTGCACTCGAATCGTGACGTGCACTTGTCGTGCTCTCTCTTCTACATGTTTCGCATGTGCACATGCTGCTCTGAGGTGCATTAAAGTGACCTTGATTCAGGGCAGAGTCAGTGTGCAGAATGATGGTTTTATTGAATTAAAAATCATGGCTTTATACCTTTATAAACTTTAGTTTGTAAATTTAGACAAAACACTTTTGAAGTGCTAATGAGCAATTCAACACACTATATAACCACGTAGCTTCATATAACAAGATAAAACATGCAGCATCCAGTGAAGCTTTTTTCTTCCTTTTTTTTATTCTAAGCCTTTCCTATATTTTTCATGAGTGGCCCAGAGGGAATTGAACCCTAACCGTGGCAGCACTGATGCTTTATTCTATTACACAATCAGGTCAGGTTACCAGATTATTATAATTGTTGCCAATAGATCTTATAATGTCAATGTGCATGGTTTGAATAAACTTGCATTAATACTAGATATGTCTGTAACAAGACGAACAGAGGGTAAAAGTGGAGTTTATCCACCTATCTGAGCTGACATCAACCTTTATGATGCTCATTTATATTAAAACTTTTACTTTCAAACAGGTGTAGTAATGCATAGACACAGAGGAAAGCACATAGTGAAGCTTTTCTTCGAAAATAAAAGTATAGCACGGTGTCAGTTTGAGACATGATGATCAGGAAGCAGAGGTCACAGTTTATCGACCTCTTTTATTTACCCCTTCACCCCTGTTTGTGTACTAGTATCTCAGTACTGTTTACTACCAAGTTGTCTTCCCCGTTTTGTTTGGACTGCAATTAAAAATCAGCCAATTGGAACAGCCGGAAGGAGGGCTCGTGCGCCCGGAGCAAGGCTGGCACGACCTGCCAATCACACCCCGGGTAACCAATCAACGGGGACGCACGGGGTAAACATCCGCGCGTCGTCGGGCTTGCGGGGGGGGGTGGGGGTGTTGGGGGCGGGACTACACGGCCTGTCAGGGAGAGAGAGAGCGAGAGAGAGATATAGAGAGAGAGAGGTGGAGAGAGAGAACAAGCGAATGAGAGGAGAGGCTTTGCAAGCAGCGCCGTACACTGTTATACTGGACTGTACTTCAACGGGAGTTTGCGGTTTGGCAGGTTTATATACATCAAAACAGAACAAAGAGAGAGGCTCTACAGTGCTATAAAAGAAGAGAGAGAAAAGAATAAAGCGAGGGAGAAATCTCTGCGACTGAATTACAAAAGAACTGAGGACACTCTGCTAATGTTTTTCACATCCAAAGGGGACATAAACTGGGACTTTGGACATTGTGGAGCATTTGCAAGGCTTTTTGTTTTTTGCGACCTCCAAAAGTTTGTTTGGGACAACTCCTTTTTCTTGTATATTTGAATTTTAATGTTCACAATTTCATCCCAGTGCAAAACTTTCTAAACGGACTGCACATGGTTTCAAAGGGCTTTTGAAAAACCTGGAATTTTATTCGTCCTTGTCCATGCAGAACTGTTTGAAGTAGAATGTTGTAAATACATGCGGATTTTATTCAGCTTTCTGCCTCCGTTTTTCAAGCTTTTTGGCGTTTTTTACGCACGTCGATGGTATTTGCCAAAAACCTACCCATACTTTTAAAGTTTGAATAATTCATGAGATACAATTTGCCCGCTCGAAAGAAGTGACTGTAAAAAGGGAGGGGGGTTATCCACAAACATATTCATAGGGGTTGACGGAATGGCCACCGCGGCTTCCAATCCTTATCTGCCCAGCAATAGCATCTTATCGTCCGGCTCCATCGTGCATTCTGACTCCGGAGGTGGTGGCATGCAGCCGGGCAGTGCTGCGGTTACCTCGGGGTCTGGGGGCTACAGGGGAGACCCCTCAGTCAAGATGGTACAGAGTGACTTTATGCAAGGCGCAATGGCAGCGAGCAACGGGGGACACATGCTGAGCCATGCCCATCAGTGGGTGACATCCCTCCCGCACGCCGCAGCTGCTGCAGCAGCAGCCGCGGTCGCTGCAGCCGAAGCCGGATCGCCCTGGTCGTCGAGTCCCGTCGGGATGACGGGCAGCCCGCAGCAGCAGGACGTGAAAAACTCCGGCAGAGACGATCTGCACACGGGCACCGCGCTGCACCACAGGCCCCCTCACTTAGCTCCCCACCAGACTCACGCCGGGGCTTGGGGTAGCACGACTGCGGCTCATATTAACTCCATATCCGGGGGCCAGCAGCAGCAGCAGTCGCTGATCTACTCCCAACCGGGGGGCTTCACTGTGAACGGGATGCTGAGTCCTGGGAGCCAGAGCCTGGTACACCCGGGTTTGGTGAGGGGGGACACCCCGGATCTGGACCACGGCAGCCACCACCACCACCATCACCACCAGCATCCGCATCACCAGCACCACGGCGGCGTCAACAGCCACGACCCGCACTCGGACGACGACACGCCGACCTCGGACGACCTGGAACAGTTCGCCAAGCAGTTCAAACAGCGGAGGATCAAACTGGGCTTTACGCAGGCGGACGTCGGCTTGGCTTTGGGCACCCTGTACGGGAACGTTTTCTCTCAGACAACCATTTGCAGATTCGAGGCTCTGCAGCTCAGCTTCAAAAACATGTGCAAGCTCAAGCCTTTGTTAAACAAGTGGCTTGAGGAGGCCGACTCGTCCACCGGCAGCCCCACCAGCATCGACAAGATCGCGGCGCAGGGGAGGAAGCGAAAGAAGCGCACATCCATCGAAGTGAGCGTCAAGGGGGCTTTGGAGAGCCACTTCCTAAAATGCCCCAAACCCTCGGCCCAGGAGATCAGCACCCTGGCGGACAACTTGCAGCTGGAGAAAGAGGTGGTTAGAGTCTGGTTTTGCAATAGGAGACAGAAGGAAAAACGGATGACGCCCCCAGGAGTGGCACAGACGCCGGAGGATGTGTACTCTCAGGTCGGCAATGTGAGTGCAGAAACACCGCCCCCCTCCATGGACTGCAAAAGAATGTTCAGTGAAACATAGAACAGCACACAAGAATATTTTATATGAAATTAAACTGATTAAAAAACACACAGACTATCGCCAAGATAGCCAAATTTTTTGATACTGTGATTGTGAGGGAATATGAATAAGACTGCAAATGTGTTATCTATTTTTCACCAGAAAAAAAAAAGAAAGAAAAAAAACAGCAACCTTTCCCTTTTTCCTCCCAATCCCCTCAGAAAACGCACCGTTAACCTTTTTCCAGGCCCTGAAATGTCTTAACCTAAAAGGTTCCTTCTGCTTTTTTCTTTCAGGGGCATTTTTTAGTAGATTACTTAAAAGATGCAAGTGAAGCGAGCGACCAGAGGGTGACAACTACAAGTTCATTCCACCAGGTAATTTTGGCGCATTAAAACACACCAAGAGGAAACCAAGTATTGTTTTTTATTATTTTTTCTTCCCCCCCTCCAAAAAAAAATTCTCTCCCTCATTATCCTGTGTTTGATTGAAGAAACAAAGGAGCAGGCATTTTGTATATTTAGAAATGGGACTGAACCGCCCCCCCCCCCCTCTCCATGCCCAACAATAACAGAGGGGAAAAACTGCAACAATATGAAGAAGAGTGACATCCACGACGCTTCCATCATGATTTACAGCTTTTTAATTTTTTCTGAGGTGGATTGCATGGTTTCATTTACACACACGGAGGATTAGGGATTTTTTTTTTCTCTCCATGTTGAGGCCCTCATGAAAGAAAAGACAACCAGGACCAGGACTGTCCCAGCCTGATCTCAAAGATCACCTTCTTGGGGTTTTTTTTTTTTTTTTTTTTAATTATTATTATTTAATGGACTTTGACACCGTGAGTGGATTTTTTCTGTTTTTTTCAACAAATAGAGCATAAGACATTTGAAAAGACTTCAGCTGCACTTATTTGAGAAAAAAAATTCTGAAAATCTGTTGCCAAGTGTGACTGAGTGGGTGCTGTGGATATACTATTAATGCTGCCCTTTCTAAGCAGTATTCTTTGGTAGGTTTTAATAAACAAAACTCTGTAAAGCCGGCAATATAGATCACTAGATCAGATACTGATCTGAGTTATTTACTTTATATTTTTCATCAGAATGACTTGTTTTAATATTTTATTCGGAATACATATGAATTATTCCAAACGGTAATTTATTTTCCCCCAGGAACTTGTGTAAGATGCTTTCCCTTTTCTTGTTTTATTTGATTTTTTTTTTTCTTATATTTTTGGTTGTTGCCCTTATTTGTTTAATTTTTGTATTATCGTTTCTAAAGGAGCACAAATCATCATAAGCTGACATTGACCGTTGTTAGGTAATAAGGGTATATTTTGATGTGATAATTTGATTGTAATTTAATTTCAGTAGTGGTTCCGTACGAGCTGATTGAGACACAATAAATTTGTTAGAATGAAATGCAGTCATCTTGTGTTTTGACATTTATATTCTTATCATACACTGGGCTGTATTTTATTGTTTTATTTATATCTTTTGGAAAGGGAATTACCGTGTGTACTATTTCTGCATGCACAGCAGCAGAAGGCTAATGAAGAAAATGGTGGACTATTTTGAAGCTGCGAGCTAATAATACCCTCCATTAGAATAATGCACAGGCCCTTTGCAGAAAATGACAATATTCCACCTTTAAAACTAAAAAAGCTGATTTTATTTATTTACCAAATATTAAAAAAAACTAAGCTTGGCGTATTAATATAGATTTAGCCGTTTTAAGAGCCCATAAGGTCCTAAGTTATTGCCTAAGCTTAAATAAACGTCCACAATCGTTTGTTATCATCATCCCATAACTGTACATTACCATTTAAATGGAAGATCGCGGCCAGTTTCAGGCCTGCACAATGGCTCGTCTGTTTGTTTACATCTGCTGCCTCTTCAGGCCTTGGGCAAAAAGCAGGAGCCCCAACCTCAGCCTGCAGGATGGACAACAGCCGAGGCTGGAGTCTGTGTTGTGGCGGGAAAAATAAATAAAGAACAGAGACATTTCTTAGAGAAAGAAAAAAAGAAAATCAAAGGGATGACAGACGCCGCCGTATTGTGGGTGTTAATGTACAGAGCGTCCTAATGTCCTGACTGTGTGTTATGTAATATTTACGTTGCAGATACTGCATCACATAATACTGATAAACACATTTAGTATAATTATTAGGCTGCTCCACGAGCGCCTGAGTCACGCGCTCGTCAAAAAAACACCAACTCTAATCTGCAAAATAATTGATTTCCATTCATTGAAATGACAGAATTGAATGTTAAGCTGTCTGCTTTGGGCGCACGCGAGATTATGAATGAGTGCGAAACAAAAGTGTGTGCTGATGTTTGATGTGACTACAAACATGGCAGACCCACTGAGCTCGGCAGGTGTGTTCTCAGGTGTGTGAGCTGACATGTTGTAGTATCCGGGGCACTGGGTCACAGAGCTTATTGACTGTGTCTGTCCAAAGCTGAGCTCAGCCTCTAACTGCTCTGCTCTGGGGATGAATCAGTGAAGAGCTGCTTGACACTGTCATATCAGGAACTGTTGTTTCAGGAGTGTTGACAGGCTTGGAGCGGGACAGGCCCAAGAAAGGATCATAAAATAATGTCCAACTGTTTTGAAAGGCACTGATGAGGCGCTCGAGCTATCATCTTATTTCCTACAATAATTCTAAATGATAAAAGCAGCACTTTGGCTGTGTTATATGTATATTTATACCCTATAGCCTCTATATATATATATTATTATTTTTTTTTTTTTTAACAACTGCACTATTTTTCCGTCACGGCTGCAAGAGGCAAATGTGTTCCTGGGTCTCAAACTTTTTTTTTTTTTCTTGAGTTGTCTTGCTCGCCTATTCAGCAAAACTCACAAAACGTGTCCTCTCGCTGCAGGATTTGAATTTCGCGGATGATTTCCCATACTAGTTGCTTAGCAACTGAATTCAATGATATAGAGAAGTAGGCATCATTTTTCTTTGTCTCCATTAGTAAAAGTGGCAGCACAGACACGCTGTGCATGCAGTCCTCAAAACTTTAGATTTCATTTATTTACGTTAATGGCGTTTTGCGAGGACGTTTTGAGATGTAAGGCTCCCTGAAATAAAATAGTCAAAGCTGGTCGGCTGAAATGCACTGCTCATTTAATTATATTTAAAGTTAAAATGTTGATGGAACATGAAAGAGAATAATAAGCTTTTAAAATATATTTAGGCCTATCGTGTGCAGTGAGGTTGCTCTGGCCTCATGTTGTCTACCTATGCACTTGCTCATTATGCATGCAGTTCCTGTGCTGTAAAATCCAATGCAAAGGCACATGACGTGCTAAAATAAGCCTGCCATGCTGCCCAACTCACAAGACCTTCACCACAGAGAGGAACACATGAGCTACTTGACTATGACAGATCCCATACAGCAGACCTGTGCGTTTACATTGCGCACGCATATGGATACAGCAAAAAATAAATAAAAAAAATAAATAAGACACACACACCTCTTAGAGCAGCCAGCAGCAGCTTGCATGGTTTGTGCAGAAATATCCCAATCTAGTGAGAGATTTTACCAAGGGCGACACAAAAAGAGTTTCAAATCTCATAATGGGTTTTGATCCGCCTATTCTCCAACAGCTTTGCCTTTTTCATGGGTCTTCAAAACCATGTTGGCAGCAGCATGGGTGTGCGTGTGTACGGCAGCGCTGCACAGGCCTGCCTGTGTGTGTGTGTGTGTGTGTGTGTGTGTGTGTGTGTGAGTGTGTGTGTGTGTCTGTGTGCACCGATACGTTCAGGCCCTAGGAGCACTTTACTTTCCCTGTTATTGATTTAGGACGCCAGTGGCCCAACAGGCTCGTCGCGCCCATTCGCACTAATTAAAGCTGCTCGTTGTCACACCACTGTGCCCTTTAAAACAAGACTTCAGCTGGAGAAGTGGAGGGACTCCGGATTTGTCCTATAAAACCCAACTTTTAATGTCTAATTATTATTAATATTTCATGTGGCTGTCAGCAGCACGCGCCCTTCAATCAGTCACTGACACTCACATGAAGAGTAAATGTAATAAAAAATAATCTAATTACACAGATTTATATTTTATACAGCCGCCTGAGCAAATAATAATCTTTAGGCCCAAATTCAGTGTATTTCAATATTAAAGTATGGCTTTGATACGTGTTGTAGCCTGTAGCTTTGCAGATGCTGTTTATAGCTGTAGATATGATGTAACGTAATTAGAAGTACAAATTAACGCACTTTAGTTCACTTTTTAATTATATATACACATTAACGCGCTTTAATTATATTTATTATCTGTGTATACGGCTACTTGGAGGGTTAAAGCACCTACTTCTGATCAGGTTTAATATAAAGTAGAATAAACACAGGCTACTTAGTTTTTATGTGCTGTTACTTGCTGTCGCGTTGTGGTTACGCTGTGTGTCTTAAAAGAGTAAATCCACTGACATGTACAGTATAGCAGGTCGGTGTCAGGCTCATTCTGACCTGGTGAAAACGTGCATATACACAATGCCCCCCCCCCCACCCACCCTCCCCTCATACTGTATTTACTCCACGTGTCGAGCACATGAATATGGATTATCCTGAGCTGCTCTCCGCAGGGAGCCGTACTCCTTCACGTCCACATGGATTTATCTGTGCTGCAGAAAAGACGCTCAGAAAATCTCCTTCTGTCTGCTTGTGACTGCTGACTTCTGATCATTATTATTTTTTACTGTTATTTAAAGTAAGTATAGTGGCTTATTTCTTCTATTCGCCCCGCGTTTGTTTGGTTCTCACGGTGGTAAATATGGGTGCGATGCAAAAGTCTGTTCCACTTTTTTTGTTTTGGTTTTGAGATTATTTCTTCTCTTTTTACGTCATTATATTTTCTTTAGATGATTAACTGCGAATAAAAAGTTGGGTAATTCTCGTAATCTCTTTATTGCTGTAATTTATGTTTTTTTTTTTATTCAATTTTCTGTTCATGCATTATCTTGTTATTGTTGTCAACAGAGCCATTTGGCACATATTTGAGTTAATTTATATAAATAAATTAGCCAATCAGGAGTGTTTAATGTCTGTAACGACAACAGTCATTATTATTATTATTATTATTATTATTAATAATATTATTATTTATCCACATTTACAGAAGAGTTTTTTTTTTGCTACATTAGAATATTAAAAAAAACATAAAATGCAGGACAATATCTAAACAAAAGCATGAGAATCATAATAGACCTACATGTAAATAAGAGCTTATCAAGTCTCTGTTCTGGCTGCTGCAGGAAAAGAAGAAGAAGAGGAAGAGGAGGACGTTTTTAAAATATGACGTGACTCTCGGGGTTTCCTCTCTATAAATTGTGAAGGTCATGGTTTTCTGAGCAGGCAGGATGGATAGGTAGAGGAGGGGTGAATGGAGTCTGAAGGCAGCTCAGCCATACAGAGGTAATGTGCTTCAGCATCTCATCTGCCTGTCTGCATTTCAAAAGCACATAAAGCCTCGTGCAGTCTCACGTTTTTGCTTTCTTATTATTTTTTACCCCCTTCTCCTGTTTCCAACTGCGGATTGAACGCCTTTAAAACAACAACATGAGTGATTCTGTCAGCTTTAATTAACAAGTCACATACATTTATAACTGACAAACAGGACAATAATGATCTTTAGCAATTTTTGATTATTTTTTATACGGATTTTCAAAATAAAGTGAGATCAAACACTTAAACTTGCTGCTTAAAACAAATCCCAGCCTGAAAATAAGCCCAAAAAGACGGAAAATAAATAATACTCCTATAGGCGTTTATAGTGTTTAATGATCCAGTATTAATTGAATATTTCGCCAAAACTGGATTTCTTTTTATTTTGTAGTAGCGAATCACCGCTATGTTCCTATAATATTCAGAATATTCTTATTTTAATTTCTTCATTATATTCCTATTGGGATATTTTAGAAAGTGTATTATCTACATTATAAACAATAACAGTAAACTATACGAAATGTCTCCCATAATATTCCCATTTGGAACTTTCTTAGTTATAGTGTCCTCATACTGTTATTTCTACTATTATTATAGGAACTTTGTCAGCACTATTGCGTTTTTATTCAATTTCCCCCACACACACGCACACACAAACACACTGCTGTGTTGTAATAAGTTGGGTTTTCTACGGGACGTTTTTTTGGCCGGAGAAATAATGGGTCTACGCTGTAGGTCAGTCCCCAGTGAGCAGCCCACACACACACACACACACACACACACACACACAAACACACACACACACACACACACACACACAAACACTATTTCTCACAGCACTGATGGAAAAATAGAATAAAAAATAATCAGGTGCATATTTGTTTGTTTGTGGTCATCTCGTCCACAGCCTGTGTGTGCTCCCGCTCGGCCACTCATTAGTGTCAGTCGTGTTGAAATTGTTGCCTGAGAGAGATTTGGTGTCTGACTGAGGGAAAAGTTGCAGCAGAAACAAACAGGCCCCGCACCAAGACACTCAGACTGGATCTCTACTACATGAACGTTCAGAGCCTTTGCATCATTTCCTGCTTGCAGATAGCCTAACTCTTCTTCTGTTCATAAGTTAGTCCCTCAGAAAATAGAAATGTGTATTAGACCTATTTGTTTGTTGCAGTCACTTACAGAAAATACACATCTTTTTAATAATATAATCACTTAAATAACAGCATTTAAACCAGGTAATTCATGTCGTTTTTTCTCATCATATTTACCAGCATTAAAATAATTAATTATATAATTTCTTCATGTATATCTGAATATTTCTTTCCACAGTAAAAAAAAAACTCAGTTACAGATACAACACTAGATATATTCACTATAGAACGCCCTCTCTCCTTTATGATGGGATTCACAGGAGGAAATATCTCCTCCCCAGCTTCCCTGACCTTACAGCGCCACCCAGTGGCCGCAGGAGCCGGCTCCACAATTCAAACGCTGCTGTCATTATCTCCACTAGAATCAGCTGCTTTAATTAAAGTCACTTAATAAAGATGACATTTTCATGTAGTTTTGATTATGGAGATTTAGATTTTTTGAAAGGGGTTGTAGCCACTCTGCATGTTTTGTGTGCCATTTTATGAGCTTTACACAAAATTTACAGGGAGTTTTTTTTTTTTTTTCTGGCACTGGACTAAAGCAGCCAACACGACATTACTATCCTTAAAATATGCATTGTTACTGCTCTGGATTAATTATATATCTTATGTATTATATATTTTTCTTTCAGCTGTTGCTCAGTTCAATACATATTGTCGACATCCTGTGAAAACCATGTATCTCCAAAATGTCAACTTCTCCTGATCTACAAAAAAACCCCAAAAAACAACAGCCCTGTTTTCAACTATTTCAGGTCCAGTGGGCTTTTTAAAGGGTTATTTATGTGAAGAACTTGTAGAGGAGCGTCTGAAAAATTTAAAATTCAAATTTGGAACTACATGGTTTTCACTTCAGCAGTGACATGTTAGCTCAGCAACAGAAAAGTTGCACATTTAAATAGAAAAAAAAGCCATTTAATTTGACACTGAGTGTGTGAGGACATTTGTGATGGCTACACGGTTTGGTCTTTTTTTTTTTTTTTTAGAACAGTGCTAATGCTGCTCAGATATATTCTGATTGTTTAGCTTTCATATTGGTTTATCTGGACATTTTGGAATTACATGGTTTTTCCAAAATGACAGTCCTGATACTAACTATTTCTGAAGTTGTGTTACCACTTTAATTGGTTTCCTGCACAACTTTTCTGTTTCTATGCAGTTTCTGTGCAAAATTAACTCCTTTCTTTTATCCAGTCTTATACGTGCACCATCTCGTTTCAGGGTCAAACACGTGCTCCGCCCGCGCCGATGATCCCCATAAAAGACGGCCATGCCCTGCTTTATTGGTTGCCATGGGAACCAGGAAGCTAGTTAGTGATCTTTCACATCTTCTCCTGCTGTTTATTCGTGTGACATGATGAGAGGCAGCTTTTCAGTCAGTGCACATGTGTTTGGAAAGCATTGTACAAAAGCGGTAATACCCTTTGAGGATTATTCCAAGCAGGGCTACTTTGTTGATGCTGATGGCATCCATGATCCATACCATCCATAATCATCACCCATGGGTGACGTCGCTGTAAGGTGGCAGCTTGTGCAGTCTTACATGCTATATTTTAGTTGTAGAAATCATTTCATAAGGTTAAAGTGGAAAAAACAGAACATTGAAACATTCAGTAAAAGTATTAGAAATATATGAAAAGTGAAAGCATCAAAGTTTTAATGCATTATTCTGAGTAATTTCTTCACTTGTGGTAAAGATCAAGATAAAGAGTGTATTATTTCCTTTTAAAATGCAGTAAAAGAAAAGATGCATTTAATAGAAATACTCCACAGTATAACATTCCTACAGGGGCTTTCTCAGGACCTAGGGCCATGAGCGGCATCTGTACATAAAGCTATCTTTGAACAGATTGCCCAGCGATCGTAAGTTCAGCCTGTGATGTAAAAACTTCTTGGTCCCTACCCATAATACCTCTCAACCGAGAAATCGAACCCAGCTCCACCCTGCATCCAGCCGGGCCCGCGTCTCGCAGCGAGAGCTCGGGCTGCCTCCAAAGCCTCGTGTCAAAAAGCTGGTCAGCATTTCAAAGGGCTCCCAACATTCGCGAAGACTGACGCCCACAGCCTCCAACGAGCCGCTGCCAACAATCGCTGTTTATGTTGGCTCCGAGAACCATCGTACAGGGAGAAGGGTGCGGGAAGTTGCCAAGTAATGACTTGCTAACCTCAAAAAAGTAGAAAAGAAGAAGAGATCCTCCAATGACGTGCCAGGACTTTCTGCTCATGAGCACAAACATCACATGGAGGATGACTTCTCTCTTCAACAGAGATCGACTCTGAAGCAGATGTTTTTGTACTTCAGGCTTTGAGGTAATACTTTTGGGGCCATTTTTGGCATTTAGCAGTTTGCTGTGGAGTTTAGTTTGGTTTCAGGATAGTGGAGTTTTGACATCACCTAACTGAGATCGGTCCGATCAGAATCTTTGGCTCTCCGAGACAGATGTGTGTTTACAAGCATATGTGCATTCGTGTGTCTATCTGTGCCTCATTGAATGCGAGCGTGCGCGCGTGTGTGTGTCCTGTCCTATCTAAGTCCCAGGCGGTGGTGCATCTCCACAGCAGACGGATCGATGGTCGGGGACGGAGACAGGGGTCGGTCGGTCCTCAGGGGTCCGCCGGTGACATCTCCTGCTGCAGCTCGCCGGCCGGCCGCCAGCTCGGGTCAGCTATCCCAGCAGGCCGTTCTCTCTGGCAGCAGTTACCAAGGTGACAGCATGTCAGCGCAGCCCCACAGCGCCGCTGAGGGCGAGAGGGTGAGGCGGAGGGGAGCGAGCAGGGAGCCCAATGCATCACCATCTCTGATGGGTTTGTCAATACTGCTTAGATCCAGGGGGAGCCGGGCCCGCCGTGACACACAGCGGGCCCCTCCAGAGAGCCAGCATCAGCACACACACCTCCACCTGCAAACACACACATAAGACGCCAACAAATTATGCACACATAAGCTTCCACATGTGCGTGCAATATGTGCAACACATGCATTGTGGTTTTAGAAAAACACATATTCACAGCAGGATACATCCACCGACACAAACGTACAAGAAAGACACGAACACACGTAACCCAAACTTGTTTTTGTCATTTAACGTAACATTGTATTGACTTTAATTCATTTCCTGGAAACTTAACCACCCATAACCGCCACATGCCCAACCCCAACCAAAGAAAAAGTATTGACACTAGAATGTATTAGTTTACCTTGTGGGGAAACTGCTTCTCGTCTCTGTGTCTCTTATGTGACTTCATAACAGCAAGCACACAAAAACTATACAACACGTGCACACTGTATATGCAACAGACAGCGTGTGTTGTGGCTTAGAAACACACAACATGGTCTTATTTACACATTAACACACTCACATTTAGGCACAAAAAATACAAAAACATAAAAATCACATGCAGCCGCTTTCAGTCAAGAGCAAGTACATGCGTTGCCACTTAGGAGGACGTTGCATTGATTGATAGTCGTTGCCAAGGAGCAGCGTAGTCTGCGTAGGCTTACAAACACTCATCATATACCTACATAACAGGATACCTACACAAATATCCTGTTTTGGTCTGGAGTCACATTTTGGCACAGCAACAGATATGAAGCGAATCACGTTACATTAGTTGTCCCGAAGACTTACCCATAAGCACTGCACGCCTGACCCCGAACCCTGACACCCAACATTTCACTAAAGCCACATCGTAACCCTAAAATGTCATAGTTCCACCACAGCTTTTTGACTTGTGTGTAAACCTACACAGTTCATCAGTATGCATACTAAAGGGTGTAGTGTTGGTGTGCACTATTTGCCCCCTTGCACAAAGGGAATAGAAGTTTAACCCAAAGCTGCAAAAAATGTTGATAAATCACAAATTGTTGGTGAGACGGCTCAAGACATACCTCAGAGAACAACACATAAATATCTGGAACTTCATTTTGCTTTCATTTGCTCAGCCTGATTGGCAGTGTTTTAAAGTCTTGCTTTTATTGCTGTCACATGCGTTGCATCATTTTCTGTCTGTATCGATCCGCAAAGTGTGTTGATTTCTGGTGCACCCATATGATGATTTTTGTCCCCAGATGGAAGCTAAGTCCCCACAACGTTAGTATGCGAGCAAATAGTTGTCCCCACAAGGTGAGTAATAAAAGCGAACTTGCAAACACACATCATGCACGCATAGCCGTAGTCTTATTTGCACATTGATATATATATATATATAGGCATAAAAATACATGAAAGACATGAAAACCATGTATATTTCCTCGCTAGACACACACGCAGCCACATGCTCCTGACAGACACTGATAGCTCGAGGAGACTGCACGGATGCATGGATTAAGCCGTTGGTGCAGGAGTCGAGAGCGAGCCGGCAGATAAACATTACTGTGCTGTGTGCTGCAGGAGCAGAGAGAAAAGAGGGCGAGGTGAAGGAAGAGAAAGCACGCTCGGGCCATCTGACTCTGTATCTCATTAACCAGAGTGAGCGGGGGATTGGAAAAGCAGCATCAGCTACGTTTGGCTCAAAGGAGGGCTGGCAGTGTAACCATTTCTAGGCGGTGGATTTAATAGATTACTAATGATCGGCCACAGGTATTTCCAAGTTAGACATTAGAGGCAGGTGCCCAGAATGAGATCATTTGCTAATCCGTACATTTTCACCTCTCTTGAAACCCACTTTGATATGTGAATAAGAGCGGGGTACACATGTTTGGATTCAAAGCGGTTAGTGTTGTGAGTGAATGGGGGAAGGAAAGGTTTTACGGCTAATCTCGTGCCGCTATCTTGGTGTGGTGAGGTGCTGTAAGTACAGTCGAAGGAGGTGTGAGGATATACGGGGCACTCAGGATTCCTGTAGGCTCTTTATCCAATCTGACCAATCCTCTTAGCAAGAGAGAGTTGAGCTCTGCCCTCCCCAGAAAAGTCTCCTTTTCATTCAACCTATTATGTCAATGTTTAATGCCTGAGGAGGAAGAGGAGAGAGGTAAAAATATTATGACTGAAGCCTTGACAGAGCTTGTTTGCAACTAATACCAGAGTGCCGAACTGCTCCTGTCAATTTCTCATGGTTGTTTTGAACATCTGCTACAATTTCCCCTCCTGTTACAGTGAATGTGAGCTGTATGGCAAAGTGAAATGCCTGATTCTGATTTAAATAATCTGTATGTGTGGCGCCTTCATGCTCATCGCTGCAACAGCAGGGCACAACTTACACATTAGCAAACACAGAGGTTGCTTGCACTCAAACGCGGGCGCCATTCGAACGGCTTCCGCTGCCGTTTAAAAGCTTTGCTCACTGAAATAAAAGTAATTAATTGGTGTTATACACCAAGGACATAATTATCTTTTCCAGTAACTGGCACATATTTAATTACCAGTAATTGTTCCCCTAGCCTTGTTCAAAAGTGTTGCGCGCCAGACAGTTCTGATATATTATACACTAATCCTGCACTTGATACTCAGTCAATTAGGAAATGTGTGTCAAAGACCAAGCATGTAAACAGCATTGTGGAACACACACACATCCTTCTGAGACACGACGCCTATGTGGGGCCTTTGTCGGCGCTCTCACACACTCGCACACAATCATCTGTGTCACTGCTCTGCACTTTGTTTTCCTCCTCAGGGTACGGATCTCTACCTATCCCATTCCTTCCCTAGGTGTTAATGCCTGCCAGATTGGAGGAAAGTAATTTGAGATCACTTTGCAACAAAGGCCGCAGATACTGATTAACACGGGGGCTACTTTCTAGCCAAGTGGCGCAGTCCCATTTAAAAAAGCGTCAGGAGCTAAATTTACTCCCCTGTGCCTTGGGGTGTGTGGGGCCAGAGGCTGCAGTGGGGCCCTTGAACATGAGAACAGGGTTTAATAAGTAAACAGGAGAGGCAGAGAACAGTGCTTCTGATCAGAGCTTATTTGCCAAGCCGAGCCCCTGGTACGCGCTACTAGCTGATTAGCCCTGCCGATTGTACCTTGTAATTGCAGTGCCTTGACCCCCTCTAGGCAAATATTAGATTTTAGTGGTTTAACCTTTCCAGTCGTCAGAGCGGGGTAAATTGCCCAACCAGATGTTAAGGAGCCCAGCAGTAGTCCGCAGCCCTTCTGATCAGCAGGGAAAAAAGCTCACAGATTGAACCTTTTCTTTTTAATATTGTCTCAATTTCCTCTGGCCTTTCAAGCTGATTTTTCGCAGCGGTTTCCTTCCCCGAGAAATGGTCATACTCCGATCCTTATCCCGTCTTGTGATGTCAGGTTACAAGCGAGACATATTTAAAATCAGTCCAGTCACAGTCATTAGCAAGGGACAAATGATCAATGAAAAGATCAATGACAGATATTAACCCAGCAATCAGTCCCTCAGTTCAATCACTCCAGTAATTTGTCAGCTGGTTACCTGCGACACATTCACTTGAACAGGTTTTTCCTCAAATGTTATGGGAGAAAATGTGCAGTTTGTTGGTCATTGTGCAAAAGTAGATTTGAACAGCAACCGCAACTGTTATTATTAGACTCCTTTCCTCATCGAAAAATTATTACATTTCAAAGAAAATAGTTTGCAACCAACTGCCAAGACCGTTGTGGTCAAATTTTGCATGCAACCACTTCATTTTTTCCTTTCGTCATCCAATACAGCACAGAGGAAAAGATTCCCTCCAGTGTGCTACGCTGCAGCGGGTAGAGAACAACAAATTGCAGAGAAAGCAACGGGGTGTAGATGTCGTCAAACTGCCTCACATTCCAGCTCTGAGCCGAACGCGAGGTCAAACGAGCAGCAATTATACAATCCCGTTCCCTCGGATAAAAAACATTATTTTTCCACCAGATCCCTCTCTGTAATAAGGCAGAGATTGATGTGCGACTGTATGCGAGAGCTCGCTCGAAGCGTCCATCCAGATGAAATGGAAACAATATGAAAACATTCTCTGAAGGGTGGAATTTCCCCCTGACTTTTTTAGATCTCGCCTGGCATTTAAAAAATTCACCCAGATATGTAAATCTCCCTCGACCGCAAACCCAACATCTGTGCCTGGTTTCGATCATTCTTTGCAAACCTGTAGGTGTCGGCGCAGCCAAAACAGAAATCTGAGGAGGTCACAGACACCACTGCACAAATTAACATAAACCTCATTCCCTGCTTGAGAAAATAAACTCCAAATGTATAATCTTATATGTGGTACAACCTCGGAACTTGATTACAATGGGAAAAAAAAGTGTACATGAATGTCTGTAAGTATGGGTGGTTTCTGGGAGTTAAAGCTTTCACACATTCTTACTTGAGTCTGCGGGCCTTTAGGGAACCCCCACAGCACCTCATCGCAGGCTAAACACCATTATGGGAAACACTTTAGGACAAGACGGGACGAGGATGTCGGAGGGGCGACGGAAGTTTTTCTTGGGTCATTCCCCGCAGTTTCCAGAGATCTCGGGTTTCTCCCCGTCCAGTCTCGGATCCAGGTCCCTCTTCCTCCCCCGACAAGCGTCTCCAGGCCCCAGTTCACCCCACATGTAATAGTTTCCTTCCTCCCCTAGCCTCTCACCTGAAAAAAGAGTCGGATGGAAGAAGGGGAGGAAAATAGTCATCTTTTCATCCCAGCGATGGACTGAAGTAACCCTTCAGCTGGAGGGGAAACCCAATACTGCCTCCGGCTCGCTGTCTGAGACGACAGAAAGGAGAGGGCGAGGGGGGGGGGGGGGGGGGTAACCAAAGTGGTTCCATGTGAGAGACGGAAGTGAAGTCTGGGAAAGACAGGGATCGACACCCCGAACGCACCTCCACTACCCCCTCTCTACTCAAACCACCTTACACAATCCCATCCTCAGGCCTGGAGACGGGGAAATGGGCCTTATCGCCAGCATCACTCTGGACACTGAAGAGATACAAACCTGCTCTCTTTCCCTCTGATTGGTGTTGCTCCGTATCATTCTGTAAACATATCCTACCATGTGATTTATATGCTTGAAGAGTGTAAACCTATTAGACCCCTTAGATCGCAAGGAAGTAGTCCGTTAGTCCTTCCAGTCTCGCCCCAAACCCAGTTTAAAGCCACCTGCGTTCTAAATTAAACACTACTTAAACCTCAACTTTTAAACCACAATGGACAAGAAGTTCTTTCAGTGCTCAGAACACTGGAAATTTCAACATTTGAAAATGGGCGAATCTACTGAAGAAGACTGTGTGATATGATCGAAAGCCCCAGAGCAACTGTCTGCTGCTCCCTTTACTTCCTTTTCCACAGATGAGCCATCTTATTATGACACTACGACACTTTATTTAGCTCTTTATTAGGTTTTAAAGGTTTAGAAAGTGTTCCTCTACCTTTGAATTGCCTTTGTGTTTCAAAGGTGCTGTGCAAATATACTATTTGTTTCTATTCAGATCTGGTTTGTGCATTTCTATCCAGTTGTTTATTCTGCTCTGCTCTATTTTATTTCACACAATTCATTTTTTGTGCAGTTCTATTAAATTTTAATCGGCCCTGTTCTATTCTGCTCTAGTTTTTCCTTTCTGTCCTCGTCTGTTCTTTTCCGCACTGTACTAGTTTACTTCTTTCCAACCGTTGCTTGTGTTCTATTCTAGTCTGCACTTTCTTTTGTTTCATCTCTGTAGTTTATTTATGTCTCATTCAGTTGTCAGTGTCAGTTCTGTTCTGTTCTCTGCACTGTGCTTTATGCATTTTACTCTATTTATTTGCATTGTGTTCACTTCTATTTTGTTCTAGCGTTCGCTGTTGTTCCAGTGCTTTCTGTTCTATTTTATTCTAATCCTGTGTTCTTTTTATTCTATTCAGCACTGTGCAATTGTATTAGCTTCAGTCATAGTCATTTCTGTTCTGTTCTACCTGACTGTTTTCTGTTTTAATATGAAACCCTCTCAAACTGCCTCCTGAAGCTCCAGTCTGTTCAGGTAGCTTTCTCCCCCATGGAGCCGTTCTGAGGAGGAAGCCTAATATCTGCAGACATCTATGGCCGCCGCCCAATCTGTTGCACGCTCCATTCATTTCACGCACTGCCAGAAGTGCTTTGTAATTATCCTGATATTGATGAAGGCTGATTCCAGCAGGTAATCGCTGGCAGTTCAGCTGTTTTTACGCATCTCAGCAAAATGTCTCTATCCATTACCAGTGGCAAATTAATTTCCACTCAATGACCATACTTGTTGATAATCTACGAAATGGTGTGTGTGTGTGTGTGTGTGTGTGTCTCTGCGTAAATGTGTGTGTGCATGAGAGAGGGGCTGAGTAATCCTTGACAGAGCTCTGAAACATAGCATGTAACTTGGTTTGCCTCACACAAAGATCACTGTGGGTGTTGGCTTGACACTACACGTTGTAGAAATTGTATAAACTATAACGTTATTAGTAATATTATTAATATCAAAAATTGTAGATCGATTTAGAGCTGAGCTATGAACTGGAATAGAAAAAAATGGCAATAGCAATAGGAAAGTTGATAGGAATAAAAAAAAAATAAGAAAGCGAATAGGATTGGGAATGGAAATGGAAATAGGAATCAAAATAGAACTGGGAATACAAATTTGACAAGAAATGGTGATAGAAAATTGTAATGGAAAAACTGGAATATGAGCGAAAGCAGAAATGGGGATAGAAATGGTAGGAATGAGAATAGAAATGAGAATAAGAATAGGAATTATAAACTGAAAGCGGAAAGAAATGGTAATAAAAAGAATTGAAATTAAAAAGAGGGATAAGACTAGAAACCGGAGTAGAAATTGATATGGAGTTGGAGTAGAAATGAGAAATGTGAATAGGAATCGAATAACGAAATATTAGTAAAAATAGAAATAGAAATAAGAACAAAAATAGCAGTGGAAATAGGAGATTGATAATAGAAATAGGAAAGAAGAAGGAAGAGGTATGTAAAGGAAACTGAAATAAAATAGGGAATATGAATGGGAATAGAAATATGAAACACACAAAATACAGATAGGGATAAAGAATAGATACAGAAATAAGATTTGAAATGACAATGGAAGTAGATGTTGGGATGTGAATATGAATAACAATATCAATTGTAATGGGAATTGCACTGTGGATGGTATAGAAATGGTGTTGATTAAATGTGTGTGTGTGTGTGTGTGTGTGTGTGTGTGTGTGTGTGTGTGTGTGTGTGTCAGTAGACTTCCTCCAGTTGGAGCTTACAACACCTCTGGCATTCCCTCTGCTGATCCCGGGTCTCTCCGGGTCCCCTCGGCCTGACTTGGGTCGAAACTGTACTCTCTGCCCCACCGTCTGGATCAGAGCAAGAACCTGAAGACTGGAGTTGTGAAGATATGATTGTTAACAGGTGAATATGAATAATTCTGTATCTTCTGTTCTTTTTTCCATTCACACATTTTCTGGATTCTGAGAAACTTACAGCTTGACTGCAGAAAAGCAGATTTTAAATTGCATTGGTTTTTTGCACCGGCTCTGCTGTGCATCTGTTTTGGCATGCAGGCACCAGGGTTATATACTGTTCAGTGGATGCAGTGTTTTACAGTATTGTGGCTGTGCTTTTGCAGAATGGGTGGCTCCAGCGGAAATTGAAACCCTGTCAGTGTTAGTGCCCTTCTCCTCATTGACCTGCCGAGGGAATGGATCCCCCAAAACCAACAGAGGTAGGACGACACTTAATCACTGACTGAGCTGAGCCACACAGGGACAACACCACTCCTTTTGTGTCCTTGTAACAAATACATGATCTGTCCACTTCCTCATTTGTTAATGTAACCTGAGACTTTTTTATCTGGATACTCATCAGTGAAAATATTTTAAATTATGATTTTTACCTCTGTCTTTATTCCTTTTTGTCATTGGATGCATATGCCGTTCTGTTTATGCTGTGTAGTACAAGATCAACATGTGCACCTTAAAAAAAATATGCAGCACAGTATATTAAAGATGTGTGATTCATGGTGTAAATGACCACTTATGCTTAAATACACCGTTTCTACAACCTGCTGTGATGTATTGTGGTATATTGAAGATCCCTTCCACCACAGCATTAAGGGGTAAATAAATATGCTTTAAAAGAGTAAATGAGCTTGAGCAAAGTGGCCCTTTGAGTCCCCATGTTTGTGGAGCAACCATAATGGATTCTTTAGAGCCGTGAACGGTTTATAGGCATGACAGCCATGTTTCAGCACGATGGGCTTATCCCTACGCAAGGCGCTAAGGATATTAGGGAATCAGCGTAAAGCAGCATGGAAATGATGACTGGAGCAAAGCCTCAGCTCGCTGGCATTATAAGCCCTCATTTCTCCAGCACTCCATCCCTGGGAAAGAGGGGGAAGGAGCGGACTTGGCACAGCTCCACAGTGCGATATCCTCCATTATTTCTTGCTCCATCGCTGTTTTAGCCCTACAATTAAAAGGATGTTGCTCAATCTGGGGATGGGGCAAATTGAGAGGAGGTCAGTGTCGCCTATTGTGGCGTTTCCTTTTCAAGACGGTGCTGGAATCCCTGCTTGTCCTTATGGAGATCTGTTGGAACAGTTGGATGAGAGCCAACTCTCTAATGCCTGGCACTGAGCTACAGCCTCATATGAAACACTGATGGCACATGCCATGCATGAAGAAAAAAGCCCATAAGGTTCCCTAAATTAAATCCTTTTACTTTCACGTCATAGCACTGTTTTCAGTGCAAATTCACCATTTTCACAGCGACTGGCAGTGTTTGGTTCTCATTAACCAAGGTGTATCTTCTCATTAACAAAGTATGATGTGTGAAATTAATTAATTCTCCAGTTTGCAGTCTTCACAGTGTCAAGTCACTCCAGTATAATGCAGGGTTTACCTGAGTCCACAGTAAGCTCACCAAATGAATATCTCCACCCAATCCACCCACGGCGGCTCGCCTGTCAGAGACGAACCACAGCAGAAGGATGATTAATGTCCCAACCCTCACCCCCCACTGTGAATTAGAGACCATGGGTCGAAACTATTTTTCTTGGTGAGCAGGAGCACGCTTGTGGCTAAAAACGGGGCAAACACCGTTTATCATCTGCCTGACGACAGCCCTCCTCGGGGCAAATTAACCACGCGGCCATATCGACTGGCACGGGCCGGGAGTCAGTGCCCCTTCACTTTGATTAATCTCCCCGTGTTCCTGTTCCAACTCTATCAAAGTAATCTAAGTGAAGACACACAGCATTGATCTGTAAACACAGCATACTACTGTACCGAAAACACACACACACACACACACACACACACATACACTATGAGAGGAAAAGGGACCACAATAACCAGAGGTGAATTTCTCCTGTCCTGTTTGCATGAATTATAAATGAAAAACACATTGCATGTGCGTATTCCTATATACAGTATGTGATGGTGGTCACTGGAAAGTTATGACAGTGTTTTCATACATGAAGGTGTTAATACCCAACATCAACCAACACCTGAAACATGTATTCATTATATTAAAAAGTCATATTCTCAGCTTTCTGACAAAGCATTTTTCAGCCAATCCAATGTGTGTTTTCATGGTTTATTCAAGAAGTAGAAGAACTTTCTTAACCCATAAAGGAACACTAAAAATCCATCAAATTTGGAGGTACGTAATTTTCCTTGAACAGTAACAGTCTGCAGTTTGTAGCTTGATTTATCATGTCAGATCTTAGAAGAATTCACTTTTCATTTTAATATTTTCAGGGAAACATCCAACAAAGATACATTTGCTGCATAATTATTTGCGCATGATGGTGTTTTTTAACATTAGTTTACTTCAACTTACTTCAGCAACTTTAATATATTAAACTATATTTTAAAAAAGCACATAAATACATCTCAGTAAAACATCACTTAACCTCCTGCTCCTCAGCATCAACAATGGGAAAACTGTGGTTGTACAAAACATGTTACTGCGTGACGCTCCCTGGGGGAATGAAGCTTATTTTCATCCCTATCAATAAAGTTTGGCTTAAGTGGCAGCTTGTGCTCATCTATTCAAGGAATCCACACAAAATGTTGTGTTAATCCATGCCTGCGCTGCCCAGCACCGACTGCACCACATATGCAAAACAATCTGTTTTATGTGTATCCTTGCCAACTTGTTTGGCAGACGGTGACTGTGCATTTTTTTTTAATTGTGTTATTTCTGACAACTCATGTGGATCCGCTGCTTTAAATCCTGTGGCGTGACATTTACAGTGGCCCCTCCTTTTGTTTCTGATTTAGCATGGAAGGCAGATGTTCACATACAGTTTGCATTAAACTGGGCGTCAGAGCCTCACAAGTAGGTCTGTGGGGTCAAAGTGGTTTTAGATAGTTGTGCGTGTCGTTTGTATGCAAAAAACTGACGCTGGACATGGTGATCATGTGGTGTAAAAACCTGAAAGGTTGGAAGAAAAAACACTAAAGATGTGCAAGTATAGGAACCAGAATTAACATTAAATTTCTAACAAACTCCCTAGTGGTAAATGTGTAATATCACCTAAACAGTCAACACACCATTGTTTTTCTGCACATTTTGGATGGTACAGTAATGAAATTGACAGGTGGATTTTTGTTTGTTTTGTTTTGTTTACCTGAAGACAAACGAGTATTACGCTGTTTCAGCATTTAAGATTTGAGCAATGGCTGTTATTAATTTACAACCTAAAAAGGACACGGGGAATAGTTTTAGTGCTGCAGTTTGCTCGTAGCTGCACCATGTGGCCAGCATGTTTTGAACTTTCATGATCATACTGAACAACACACGTTTCCAATGAGCTGTGGCTTGTGTGATGTGTTGTGGACTGATTTTTTAAAAAGCTGTGTATCTGAAGCAGCCTATGTACTGTAAGTCATTATATTCAATGTCTCAGTTGTTTTGAAATGTGTGATCTTTGTTGGAATCTTTTATATGTTCTATGTTTCATTTGTCATTTCAGACAGGTTACGCAATTCTGTTCATGCGGCTTGAATTATCCAGTCCATTTCTTTTCTGAATGCACTAAATATGAAAAGAAAAACAAACTCTTTGCCATTTAGTGACAAGTAGTAGAAGAGCAGTTAATTATGATGGCTCGGGATTTGGTATTAGTCCATTTTGTATTTGTTATATAGCACTTTAACTCAAACTTGAATACAGCATCATACACAGACATTGAAGCTTTTGAGAAGCACTCAGCTGCAACATTTCTACATTTATTTTAGAATAAAAGTTGTAAAATGTTCCACATAGTCTATTTTACACCAGGTTTTCATTATAGATTTTGAAAATGAAGCCGAACAATATTGTTAAAGCAAGTTTATGTCCACTAAAGCTTGTTTATTTACATGACATAAAAGAGCTTTAATATAGCAACTAAAAATGTAAGGAGGTTGTGAAATTTTGTGGTTATACTTTGAAAATGTTTATTGTAATTTTTATTTTCACATTAAACACAATATTTTGTGTATTTTAACATAAAATACAAATTACGTTTTGTCACGTGTCCCGTGACGTGAAACGACTTCCGTGTCTGACGTCAGAGCTGTCAGGAAAGATGGCGGTGTCCAGTGTGCGAACCGTGGGCTCGTTCCTCGGTAAATGTGGGAATTGCTGCTCCAGTATAAACACAGTCACGTCGCAGCTGAGCCGGCAGGTACAGTGTGATAATGTCTCTAATTAACCAACTGGTCCTGTAATTAAAACAAACGTGTACTCGATATAAATTCATTACAACGACAAAAACACTGACGTCCTTGAGTTAGCATCCTACTGCAGCTTCTTCTGACCGAAACTAGCTTAACGGATGTTTTAAATAAGGGTCTGCTAACGTCGTATTTAGTTTTATAACAGTGTGATATATTTTGTTTTATCTTACTATGGATTATTGAACCCTAACAACAGTTCGGCTATGGTTTTGTTGTTTTCGTTGCTCCAGATATATAGCATGGTGATGCAGTTTAGCTAACTACAAATGTCATAATAACATCGCTTAACCTCCTCTCCAGGTCCTGAGCAGGCAGATATGTGTGAGCTCTGCCCTCCACCGAAAGAACCTGGCGGCTGCAGGACCGAAGAAGTACACGGCGGAGTATATTGAGAAGCAGGTGGAAGAGTTCAACATCGGGAAACGGCACCTGGCCAACATAATGGGAGAAGACCCGGAGAACTTCACGCAGGAGGACATAGATGTGAGTGCAGTGCGCTTTACTGCACACATGCAAGTACTGTTACTTGTGTGTGTGTGTGTGTGTGTGTATGTATGTGTCTGTGTGTCTGTGTCTCCCATGCACCCACTGGCTTGTGCAGAGCTGTTTTGCAGCTCCGGTTTAGTTTTTAGGTTTTTCATTGTTTATCTTAAATTTCATTGGCTCCAATATGAGTTAAGGAGGTACAAAATTCTAGATATGCCTTTTTTCACTAGTGAAAATTATTTGATGGCTGGTTATATGTTTTCAACACTATTCTATTCTAATTCCTGTAGCTGTAGCACATCAGTGAGCCAGACTGTTGCACTGGCTGACATGTTCCCTCATAACCATGAACACTTACACTGTTGTTTATTCCCACTCACACCATCCTGGTTCTGTAAATACTCGCAAGAGCATCGACTGTGGATTTATCCACTGCTGAAAATTGTCCCCCAACAAATTATTTACTATGTTCTCTGTTTTTGGAAGGTTTGCTAAAAAACAAAGTGTCCTACCGATTTAAGAAATTACTGAGCCTTTTCAAAAATGTCATAAAAATGTATTGTTACTTTAAGTTTTAAAGTCTTTGGTATGAGCCAATCTGTTTGGGGCTGAGTGATACACGATTTGAGATGTGGACTTGTTGGTTTTGGATTTTGATGGAATTTGTTGGTAAAAATTAATTTTTATGGTGATTAGAAGTCTCACTGTGGCTGTCTGTTATAATTGTTTAGCAGTTTACATTATTTTTCTGCCATATTCCACATAATAGTAGCGCCTCAGCAGTTGTTGTTGACAGGTGGGAATTTGTGCTTGACAGCTCCTCAGGATATTCAGTCCAGTAATTATCCTCTCACCATGCCCTTCTTTAAACCTCTGAATTTATGCTGCAAGGTAGTAGAGTTTTTGCTCAGTCTTTGGATCTACACTTATAAACAGGCTTACAAACAGGTTTTAATAACAGGTATACAGTTTTCTCTACTTTATTTTGACAGTCAGTTGTACTGCCTTCGTGTGTGTCCACATTCATCTCCCCCTCGTGAGACAAAAATCCGAATCCACAAGCATATAAGCATTTTAAACACTGATTAACTTCCACCTTTCAGTCTGGAGAGGTGTTTTGTTTTAAAGCTCTGCTCTCTTCACATCATCGTCATCATTAGCACCGGTAGACTCCACCAGCATCAGGGAGGTGGGGCCACCTCTTGCTAATTCGCTGCGTCAGGGATATTAGCAACACCCTCAAACACACACCCAATGCTCATTTGAGATTTTGGCAATACATTAGCCCTCACTGCTCCAACCGTTTAGCTTGATTTCCCACTCTCCCCTCACTGGCTCCCCAGTGTCCCTCACATGCAATGAAGACAGCAGTTGGCGCCAGGCTGTGAAAGCCAAAGTGACGGCTAACAGCCTAAACTTGGCTGTGTGGAGGCAAGGAGGAAAATTTGGGAGGACTGGAGAGGTGCAGAGCGGGGCACCTGATAAATCCCTCCGCCTTGGTGTGGAGTCCAGTCTCTTCAGGTGTGACGGTGATAAAGACCCAGCAATAATCAAAAGGATGTTTACAGTCAGGGGAGTGTCATTTAACACTGGATATTTGCCACAGACCTAGAAAAGACACATAAACAGCTCTTGCGAATGTTTAATCTTTGAAAACAAAATTGTGAAATATACATGACTCTCAAAAACTTTGAATATATATCATAAAATAGCTTTTTGTCTGACTTATGGCTGCACCATCTGCTCGTATTCTAGTTGCCAACAATTTTTTGAGCCTCCATTCAGCTTTTTCTAACTAGCACCAAATCTGATCATTTGATTGAAATAATAAATCCATAACAGTTTTGATCATTTCTTAACCATTTCAGTTCTCAAATGAGATAATTTTCAGCTTTTTCTGTGTTGTAAACTGAATACCTTTGGGTTTTTACCTGTTGATCAGGTAAAACACGCAATTTCAAAGCTGTTTTCTACTGTTTTCTGACGTGTTAGTAAATGATTAATCCATTGATCAACAATGACAATAATCGCTAGTTGTGCTGTTATAAACTATCTTGTGTCAGAGTAACATAGTAACAGCAGAGTAACCACTGCATAAACATAGAAATCAAGGCTACAGCAAAAGATTTTCATCGTTAATTAGTTAATCATTTATTATTAGATTTACTGAATAATCGTTTTGTGTTTGAAATTATAGAAAATAGTGAGAGCTTTTCGTTGGACCTATAACTTATAGTTCTATGAAACAAGGACACAAGGACCTTTATTGTCATCTCACCACAGTTACATTTCTACTTTCTACAGTACAATTCTACATAATGAAATGATAGGAAGCGAGGTTAGCCTGCTGGCCCGTTGAAGCTTTTTATCCCACTCGTTCTGTCAGGAGATGCGAGAGCTGCCGACCCTTTGCCAAGTTTCAGAGACGCAGACGAGACGATAAAAGAAGACGGTTTCAAACGTTTCATCCTGCGTGTTCAAAATTTAGCATGATTGATTTCACTGTGTCGGTGAAATTTGTAAAATCGGACACCCTCCTGCGCTGTGGCGCTGCTCAGTTGTACGAGTGTCGGTTCGACTGTCGCTCTTCCTCTTTCTTCCTCTGTCACTCAGTCTTTGCCCCTCGGGGATCTCTGCCATATTGTACTGAGGCTCAGGGGACACACAGGTGTGTCTTCATCTGTTCCCTGCTCCTCTGTCTCCGCCTGTCTTTCCCTTTTCCTCTTCTCCTCTTACCCTTTAACTTCTCCTCAATTGTCTTCCTCTTCCCGCCATATACACACACACACACACACACACACACATTTATTCAGTCCTTTTCTCCCTGCTTTCTGTCGTTCTGACAACCTTAAAGGCAGCAACCCGCTCCCTCTGTGCAGCACCTGCTGCCTCACTAATTGAAGCGACAGAGAGGAGGAAAAGAGGAAAGAAGAAGAAGAGGAGTGGAGAGATGGTAGGATGGAGAGAAAGAGAGAGAGATGAACAGACTGTCTTGATGAGTGTGGCGGGGCCAACACACTTCCTGTCTCCCTCTCCTCGCTCACACACATTTACAGTGCCATCTGTAGCCCTGCTAATAACACGGACACACGCACACACACGCACACACACGCACAGCAGCAGAGCATGAACTTGGAGTGAACTGTTGGACGTCCACAGTGTCCTCTGCTCACTGTCAACAAAGCCAAAAACTTGTGCCTTTTTCTGCTTGTTTTCTCCTCTAACTCTACAGTAACACACACACACACATACACGCTCCCCTTTCCTTGAACCCGCCAGCAGCTTGTGCCTCTTCTCTTCTGTCACTTTCAGTGTTGTCCGCTGGTGTGACCTCTGTTGTTGGGACGTGTCAGCATTGTCATAATCTGCCATCAGTGCATCTTTCAAACTGCCATTTCTTCTACCTTTAATTTATTTATTAATTAATTTCCTCTCTCACCCACAGAGGAGTATCGCATACCTCTTCCCCTCCAGCCTATTTGACAAGAAAGCCCAGCCCCTCATGAAGGTAACTTTCCTTTCATGTGTTTAGCTGATGTTCAAGTTTAAAGGCTGTAAATTATTAGTTTTTATGATACAAAGTCATGTCGAACTGATTTATTTGTTATCGGTTGGTGTCACAGGTCTAAAACTGGACAAGAAATTGTCACTGAACAATTTCCTTTCCTTGCTTTTTGCATGAAGCATTTTCAATCTCTTGGGCAGTGGTTTCCAGCGTGAGTTTAAGGACCCCCAGTGGGGGTCCTCAAGAAAATGAAAGAAAGAGATAGAAACATGTTTTATATGGACTTTTCTCAATTTCTTGCTTGTTTTTTTCTTTAAATCTGAGAAATAAAACTCACTAAATGGTTAAATCATTCACATTTGATACGCACACTCTTCCAAAACCTGTTATTTGATGGTTTTTGTACTTTAATATAAAATGACATGCAAATGAAGGAGTCAGTTGATGAATAATAACATAAATAGATGAATGCAGTGATATTAAATAGATCACAAATTCTTATCCATGCTCATATTTGCTTGCGGTTTAAGCAACTACCATTTCATGGGATGACAGGACCTGCTGATGCGAAATGAATCTTTAAGGATGAGAAATAGATTTGGAGGTCATTTCACTAACTTCAGCTTCACTCTTTGTTTATTTACTGCTCACTGGGGCAGGATGGCTTTAATTGTCCTTGCTTTTTTCCTCTGTTTCCACTTCCAGCATCCAGAGGAAATATTTCCAAAGCAAAGAGGTATGTCATCTGTGCAGCCGATTACTTTTTTTTACTGTAAATGAGTGTGAACTGCTTCTAAACTGATCATGTGTCCTGTTTTTAAAGCTGTCCAGTGGGGAGCAGACGGACGGCCTTTCCACTACCTGTTTTACACCGGCAAACAGTCCTACTACTCCCTGATGCATGTGAGTACTGCAGGCACTGTCAGGTTTTCATGTGAGGTGGAGGTAAATCTTCATCCAGCTCAGAATCCTCAGTTCTTCCTCACCTGCCACTCCCTCCCCATCCCTGCCTCCTGCACCCCTCGGGTCATATCCTATTCAGTGAGTTGAGAGAAGGCTGCGCTGTCCCCCCGAGGAGAGGCCACATCAGATCCTCTTTTCCACACAGCTGAATAGAGCGGTGGGAGATTAGAGGGGAAGTGAGACAGAGGGAGGAAGAGTCAGGCGAGCGGGACAGAGAGGTCAAAGGTGGTCTGTCTTGACAGGTGAATCACTGGAGAATAACTGTGTCTACCTGTGCTCCTGGGGTGGTGAAGTTTATTCTCACTTTCTCAGTCTGGGTCCAAACAGCAACTGTCAAGCAGAATGTTTTTAAAGACAGTTTGTCTACTAGGAAACACTGATGACTTCATGTTTCAACTTTAAAATGTCCCACAGTCTGGTTATGGACATGATTCAGATCAGCTGAGAAGAATAGCTTCATACAATAATAGCCTCTTTATTGATCTCGTTAAATCTCAGACTTCATCCACACGCACAAACTGGATCATTTAGAAGAGGAGCTGACTTTTAAATCCACATTTGTAATAAAGAATAAAAAAAATAATGGGATCCTTAAAATTTGAATATTTGCTTATATATTTTCAAACTCTCAGATATTGACATTGGTATCAGCCTCAGATGTCCTGTATGGTTGGTGCCACTCCCGCTGGGAATATTATGAAGCAATATCTTTATTAGACTAGATCTAAATAAGACTTAGTCTGTGTTTAAACATGGTCAGTATCCATCCACCATTTCCTTCCTGATAATGAACCAAATCCCTGCAGCTGTCTGAACTTTGCAGAATTTCTACCGTTTCAGGGAAACTGTGACACTGACAGAGAACAACATGAGATGGCAGCTAATAGAAAAGCTGTTTGTAAGTCTTTGAGTATATAAATCCATACATTTATAGGATTTTAAATAGTTTTTTTTTTATTATTCTAATGAATGACACTTAAAGTTGGTAGTAGGGAAGCCAACAGGGGGCACCAAAAATCTAACACTGCCATTTTAGATGTTTAATTGATAAACAAGGAAACATAAGGAAAGTAAGAAAACAAGCTAACACAAACAATTTCATAAACAAGCAAAAAAAAAATATTCAGTTGTTGGTTGAGATGGAGAAAAAGAAAAAGAATATTTGTAAACCTCCATGTTTTTGTGTCCATGTTGAAATTCGTGTCTGAGGTGTGGCACGTCTGGCTTGTCAGGCTTTGTCCCGCCACAGGGAGCAGTGACTCCACGGGGATTTGAAAGGGAAGTGAGGTGGGGCAGAGTGGGTGATTCACACTGCTCCCCACCTCTGTGCAGACCTCCTTCCTCCATCCTCTGTTGTTTTCATACTCAGCTGTTTGCTTCCTGTCTATCAGCTGCTGACCTTGTTGAAAGACGTTTCGTAGACAATAGATGTGTCTGTATCTAAAACACAGAGGTATGATATCTGGATATTGGTCACACGTCTTATACACACACTCACACTCACACACACACACACACACACACACACACACACGCGCACACACACACGCACACACACACACACACACACACACCATTGTGCCCTGGAGCCACAATCTGCACCCCCTGCTGCTGGTTTAAATAGGTATGTCAGACATGTCTGAGAGCTGGAGCTGCCTGTCTGCATGATCGCAGCCTCAATCACACTCATTTTTTTTTTTCTCCCTCTCCTCTTGTTTCCTCCTCTCCCTGTTTTTTCCTCCCCTCGTTCCCTCCCCCCATCTTGTCTCCACACACCTCAGGAGTGTTGCCAGGAGGGGGCAGTGGCGTGTGCAGCTCTGGCTGTTGTTGGGCTCAGCCAGCGCGGTGCATTAACCTGCCCACCGCTCCACTGAGCCTTTTATGGCCACGACCGTGGGGGATGTGAAAAAACACCCACCCATCGCACGTCTCACCCGTCACTTTAACTTCATCTAAACCTACATATGAAATAAACACCCAATCCTCAGGGGGAGATGTTCTTTCATTTTCATCCTTTATCATTACGTTTTGGCTAACTTAGTCCAATTTAAATGTTTGACTATATTCCTTTTCCTCTCATAGCTAAAGCTGTGAACTTGAAGGTGTTGCCATGCATATGAAGAACCACTTATTGAAAAGAAAGAGTGGAGCTCTAGCTGTCGGTCTCCGTAACAGCCTCGACTAAAATGTATCCAGATACTGGCCCTCTCCTCCTTTCATCCGGCCAATCCATGCGAATTATTCCTCGCCATTGTAGGGCCCAGTGTTTGCAAACGTGTAACGCAAGCCCCTTATCCAAGCCCCCTCCTCCACCTCCTCCTGCCTTCTCTTTTTTTCTGATTTTCTATTACGTGTTTTTTTTTTTTTTTTTTTTTTCTTGCAAAGAAAATTGGTTTTTGCTTGATGTTTGCTTTTTTGGTGCCCCCCACCCTCCTCCTCCTGCTCCTCCTCCCCCCCCCGTACCCCTCTGTCGCTGGTCGGAGTGGCAGCGGATTAGGCACACTCTATCAAGAAGGAATTAAACAAACATCTGGTGAATAATTGACGGGGAAATGAGTTCTCACCCAGGCGCAGGGCGGCAGAGGTGGGGGTGTCTGCCTCAGGGACGTGACCAGCATGCCCCCCCCCACCCTCACCAACCCCCACCAAAGTAACTTGCGCATTTGTTCACAATCAAACCTTATTGTCTACAATAAGATTCACAAATGACAGGCAGAAACAATCTCCTATTTGATACTGGAGAAATCAAAATAGAAACTAATTAAAGGGTCTTTGCAAACTTCAGACAGCTGTTCTGGTTTTTGATCATCTGTACAGCAGAATACTTCAGGGTTTTGTTGAGTCATTTCACGGAAGATGAACTTTCCTACAGTACAAAGAGAATGGGACTCCTGTACTATAAATGTACACACTCCCCAGTGTAAATGCTGCAAATATTTCATCAACCAACAGTGTGTGTATGACAAGTTGAAGCATGAGCCTCAGATTGATTCAGTTACTTCTTACAGTCAGTAAATGTTCAGGAAGATGCAACTAATGATTTTGTTCAACTTGTTTTCACTCTTTATTTAATCAGATGTATCAGGGGCTAAAACTGGAGCATCTCAGGCCATTTGTTTTGTGTGTGGCCAAAAGTATGTGGACAGCTGAAGATTACACTCATATGTCATAGTTGAACATTTAATTCCAACACCATGGATATTTATCTGCTGTTATAGCAGCCTCCTCTCTTCTGGCTGCAGGGATTTACTTCCATTCAGGCACAATGAGCTTACAGCATTTTCAATGTGCACATCTTTCACAGTTATCCTTAGTGTTGTCGTTGTTGTTGGTGGATTTCAGGAAATGTACGACAAAATCCAGAAGTTGGAGAAGTACCAAGACCAGCTGAGAGCCAAAGGACTCTTCACCGAGAATGCCAAGCAGATGTAAGTTGAGAAAGACGTTTTTTTACACTTCAGAATTTGGGAACAGTTTTGATCATCAAGTCATGTCAGATGGGAATGATAACAAGAGTAACAAGATCACAAAAATTCATGGATTTAAATGAAAACTTTTTCACAATCCAAGCAGGAACTTTGGTATTTTGCTGTATTTTGTGTCAAGTGGAATAAAATGATCTTTTATTAAATATTTAGTTTGAAAGTACAGTTATGGTGACTCTTAACTACTCGTGATGAAAGACGGCTAAATAGGAACTCTCTTCATAAGGTGTTTAAATGTTTAGAGAGCCACCTGACTCCAGTAATAGATTTGAAAACTGTTTAAAGGATTCAGATGAAGTCAGTTTGAAGTCTCAGAAAATGAAAGCAAGGAATCACCATAAGGAGAAACGAAAATAGTGCTGCGTCTCTCTCCTTCAGCTCTCTAGGCACAAGCCGGTGGCTCACAAAGGAGGAAGTGGAGACGTCGCTGGTGGAGACCATCTCGACTCACGATGTAAGAGCAGACTTTGTTTCCTCTCATCCTCCTTTTCCTCTCCTTCTCTGATGGAGGAAGATGAAGCTTTTGACACGTGTGTGATGTTATCCTCAGTACAATCACTTCATCCAGCTGATGGAGCGCCTGCTGTCCATGCCCTACTGCGCCACAGAGGAGGAGTTTGTCCTGCGTTACCGCCGGCAACTGGAGGCTCAGTCCAAGAGCCAAATGGTGCCGTCTCTGGAGAGGGATGACAGAGGCGTGGCCTTCAGCACAGCAGAGGGTAGACGGCTCTCAAATTCACATCCCAACTCACTGAAATTTTCCACATTTGCTGAAATGTAATTCTTGTCACATCTGACGCTGACTGGAGATCTGCCATGTCACATCTTTATGTCCTCAAGTTCAGAAAAGCCTGGACATTAGCTCTTGGAAAATGTTTGGAAACCTGCAGAGATTTTTTTTTTTTATGTGGTTTAAAGTACAGAATCACCACAGCCCACAATGTCAGTCAGTTTTTAACACTCATTCTTCTCCAGGCCTGTTTGAGTTTGTTAAACAAGCTGAAAGTTAATTTTTGAGATCTGGAGACTGGGTCAGGTGATAAAAAGAAGGGTGACTACAGGAGAAATGAGCAGTCAGGCTGTAAACAAATTCCCAGCTTAGTCGAATGTATTTGGAAAAGAAAATGGAGGTGGACCTGTTTCTTGCCATGTCGTCAAACTATAGAAATGATGGCCGGGGTCTAAAAAGAAAAGACAGGGTAAATTTTGTTTTCCTCTTGTCCACCAAACATGAGAAATTTAGATTTAAAGAGCAAAAACTTTGTGTGTGTGTGTGTGTGTGTGTGTGTGTGTTTATTCTCAGGCCGTAGGAAGACATCAAGCTCCTCTGTCGTTCTCCGAGACTGCGGCTCCGGGCGCGTCACCATCAACGGCCGAGACTACATCCACTACTTCTCCGTGCTACAGGACAGGTAGGAGAGCCCCTGAACAAATAAACCTTTTCCACATCACATCACACTCTGCCGCTTCATTCACAGACACCATTTCCCTTAAAATGCAAGCCGTGATGTGTTTTACTCCCCCTCTCCCCAAAAAAATTAAAAAGCAGCTTTTTCACTCTTCACAGCATCGCCTCGTTTTTTTATTTATCTCCTTGTAGTAAGTTAATTACACAGTTGAGTGATTGTGTGTGTGTGTGTGTGTGTGTGTGTGTGTGTGTGTACACGTACGTGTGTGTGTGAGTGTGTGAGTGAATGTCCAGAGCTGGTGTTGTCATGCAGTGTGAGGATGGGCTGTAATTGGAGCAGAGAGTTGACAATTGACTTTGTCAGCAGCCATAGGCCATTCAGCCTGAGACGCCATCCAGAACACAGACACTTTCTTTTTCACTCACACACACACACACACACACACACACATACGCACATACGCACATGCACACGCTCTCTACCTTATCCTATTCCTGCTGAGTCAGAAGTTACTCTGTAATATGTGGTGGTGAGATTGTAAGAGAAAGCTTTTCACAGTGCTGGATCCTCTGTGCTTGTCTGAAAAGTCACCCAACCAGACATTAAATTAGCTAAGCCTCTGCTGTTGATACCACTATCTGTTAAATAGCACACACTCCTGCTCTGCCTATTCAACCACATTTCATTCTTTCACCTCCTTTTTTTTATTATCTCCTGGTCATTTTCTTCTTTCCTCTTCTTTCTTTTTTTTTTTTATTCCTCATCTCTCCGCCTTCAGGGAGCAGCTGATGTTCCCGCTTCAGTTCATGGGCATGCTGGGACGTTTCGACCTGGAGTGCACCGTGAGCGGCGGTGGCAGGTCCAGCCAGGCGGGGGCGCTGCGACTCGCCATCTCTCGTGCCCTGCTCAGCTTCCTGGCAGAAGGGGACATGGAGATCATGAGACAAGGTGGGGGGAGTCACATACATCATACTTTGTTTTGCATGTTTAGACCAATTTACTACAAATCATGTACATTAACACTTCTACTGATACTTTTCCCCAGCCAGCAAACCCCCTGTCATTTCATTGCTTAGAAGCACTTGCAAAGGCTTGAATCCATCCAACGCAGTGGAGCAGCCCCTCACAGTTAAAACATGTCATTTTGAAGACAGGAACATTTGCAATGAATGAAAAATGTTAAATTCACACTGTTTCCTAACATTCAGGTTTGCTGTAAGCAAATCAGGTCTCACATTTATAGTCACAAGCCACGCCTACAGTAAATGATTCACATCCTTGAATTTAAAAGAAGTTGATTTTGGGAAATTTGGAGATTTAAGCTTGAACAGATTGATAAAAACTGATTAAGCTCTTATACAACATTGACTAATATACTGCATATATTAAATGAATGTGATGTATTATGTGTGTTGTAAAATCTCAATATGAGCACTTTGTAAATAACTAAGATAGGAGTCAGATACAGTTCCAGCTGTTTACTTTTTTTTCAGGCTTGTTTGTTCTCTGCTGAACAGGTTGTTCCCTGTCTAACTTATTGCTCGGTTGATGTACTGTTGTTCTGATGTATTATGACAAGTTCAGGGATAAAAAGTTCTGCAGCTGAAGTTCAGGTTGAGGTGAGGCTTAGTTGAAAGATGACAAGAAAGAAGAACTGCAGGCGACGTAGGTGAAACCACAAGAGGTCCCTATACAAAAAGAAATAAATAACACAGTGACAGTCTGTGATGCAGCTGAACAGAACATCGAAACAAACAATATCAAAGCTCATTTATTCAGAAAGCAGCTCAGAGGTGAATATGGACGAATTGGGTGCAGTAGTGCATTCCGACAAGATGGACATGACATCATCATTACCACTTTGTCTCATGATTTCATCCTTCATCCATCCATTTCATCTCTCTCTGTTGTTTTCCAGCTGGTCTGTTGACCCCTGACCCCAGAGTGAGGGAGAGGAAGAAGCCAGGACAGGAGGGAGCGAGAAGGAAATTCACCTGGAAGAAACGCTGAGGGGGAAGGAGGATGATCTTACCTGAACTGGAATATGAAATATTCACACTGGTGTCTTCCTTAGTTTATAACAACAACAAACCAAATGTCTTCATGCGCTCTCACACAGACGCCATGTTTTCAGGATGCAGCCCGGACTGAACAACAAGCTGCAGTGAGCGACCTCAGCCACCAGATGGAAGCGTGTGTCAAGGAATAAATGAAAAAGTTATATATGATTATCAATATATGAGTCACTAAATGAAGTTTTTCATGTAAAAATATGGTTTTCTGTCCATCTTTTTCTGTTTTTCCTTGTTTTGGTTATTACTTGGAAATTTAACCATTTGACATGTTTACTGCACAATTCTGATGCATTTTAGTTTAACTTTATTTAGACATTTGGTCCGATTTAGACTACACACCAGTGAAGTAAAATTTTTTTGGCCAAAATAAAGGAATAATGTATAAATTTGATTAGTAAAGCATGATAAAGCAATTATTTAATTCATTATTTCTGTTTTTCTAAAAAGTATCAAAGAAGATGCAGCAGAATAGAGATAATGTATTTGTTTAATTCCATGCATTCCTCTTTCTTATCAAAACATGGGGCCTTCATTACCCATAATGCAACCCTGACCAGATAACCCGCCCAGGGGGCAGGGGGGTAGAAATGTGTTGTTGGGGCCATATTGACCTCCACTATACATGTACATGGCATGGCAGGAAGTTAACAGGAACAGGAAGTTAATTGGCAACAATTTTAATAATTGATTCCAAAATATTTGCTAGAGTTCTCTGGTGATTACACTGTTTTTAAACTCAAACAATGAACCGGGTCTAGTTTAAAAACTCCAGTCTGAAATTGACCTTTTGTGAATTTTAATCAGTCTTCACGCTCTCTCTGTTAATGTAGTCCAAAAAGTTATTTTTCGTCTTGACCTGGTCTAATGTGGACTGGGTACTTAAATTTACCGAACCTGCAAATATACGTTTCCTATTTGGTGCTATAACCAACTTCCGCCACGAAATGTCGCCAAATTAGCATAAATGAACCAGGTGCGTCCCTGCTCATTATAACGCACCTGTTTCTGCTTGAGAATAATTAGGCCATTGTATGAAAGGATAGATTCATAAGGAAACATCGTTCGGTGAGTATATCTGCTTCAAACAAATTAATATATATGTTAATAACGATTAAATTGTCTTTAAGTTTACAGTTTAACTATATATACAAAATCCTACACGTTTGTTTTGGATATTATCACATAATTTGAAGTGTGACAGGTGCACTTCCTACCTGTAATCAGTCCCGTATGTTGTGACGGTGGAGGCAGGGGGGTGTGTGTGTGGGTGTGTGTGTGTGTGTGTGTGTGTGTGTGTGTGTGTGTGTGTGTGTGGTGTGTGTGTGTGTGTGTGTGTGTGTGTGTGTGTGTGTGTGTGTGTGTGTGTGTGTGGGTGGGTGGGTGGGTGGGTGGGTGTGTGTGTGTGGCGGAGAGGTGGAGTCACGTAGCCTCCCATTGGCTGCCGGTCCAGACAGGCGTACGAGACAGATTACTACCACTGCCGAATACAGAAAGCAGTCTGAGGGTAAAGGGGTGAGCCAGCAGCCGCAGCAGCTTGGCCCTGCCTGTCCTCCGTTTCGGATCCAAAGTGGAGGTGGGTTAGCGGCTAATACAACGTTTTTTGTGTGTGTGTGTTCTGATCCAATGGAGGCAGCGGTACTGAACCCCGCGATAATGACGGAGCTGGACTGCAACAGCAACACCCTGAACGCCGAGTTGGAGGTGAAGAAGCTGCAGGAGCTGGTCCGGAAACTGGAGCGGCAGAACGAGCAGCTGCGCACCCGGGCGAGCGGCTGCTCAGGCGGCCCGCATGTGCTGCCTCCATCCCCGGCGTGCGCGCTCGGGAGCGCCGGTGGATACTGTCTGCCCAGCCCGGTGCCCACCCTGCTGTGTCAATCGTCTTTGGGGTCATTCTTGCCCCCGGAGGAGCCTTTCGAGTATTTCCACCCGCACACCGCCGGTGATGGAGCAGCTGCTGCGGGGGAGGCGGAGGACGCTTTCGAGCTGTCGGTTCTGGATGAGCTGGAGCTATTGGACTTGGATTCTCTGTGCTGCTCAGATGAGTCTGAGGAAACATGGTAACTGTCCGATGATTGTTTTAATTTTCAACCATTTGTTGCTTTTGTTTTTGCAGTAAGTCGTGAGTCTTGCATGCAAAGGCCACATGTGTGATTTAGATGATTCTCCATGCCTGATTGTCTCATTGTTTGTGGGTGTGTGGTTTGGAAGCAGCAGCCTGTCCAGCTTCTGCATCACCAAAACAGAGCCACACACCCTGGAAGTTAATTAGGGAGCTAAAAGGAAGAGGCCACTTGTTATCAGGCCTGCACCAAGCTGCCATTCTCCCTATGCGTAGGAGATGAATTCTCATCATGATGCCACTTGCTTGGTGCTTTTACATCAGTGCCTTGCTCTGCCCACAGGGAATCAAACCCTGAACCAACTCTGTGCAGAAAACCCCTTCAGATCCTGCCCGTCTCTTATTTGATGTCATCTAAAAAAAAAAACCCAATCTGAGGTGGTTGCTAAGAGACCAAATCAAATTCAGAAAGTGAATTTTTTGCTGATTTTGACGTCCAGGGTGAAGTGGTCATCTCATGCAAACAGGACGCAACTTACTCCGAGCAGCAGACAGTAACTAACAAGTTGTTTTCATTCGTAACTAACTGACTGATTCAGTTAACCGACAAGCTGGCTGTTAGAGGCTCCCATTAAAATTTACCAGAGCTCATAGTGGTGTCTTCAAATAGCTTTATATGTATATCCACTCCCTGTGTCTGGAATAGTAACCGAGGTGTGTGTTCTGTCCCCTTCAGGTCAGACTCTCACCTGAAGTCAGTGCAGGTTTTAATCTATAATTCAGCTCCCCTCATGTTGCCTGCAGAGCAGAATCATGGAGGGGGAGTTCGGCACTGTCAGAATAATCTGATCCACTCCATCTGAACAAACCGGCTTCTCTTTCCTGATATCTGAAAAGCTTAACATCACCTCCAGCCAGGGGGAGAGATTTTACACCGAGTCATCAGGAGATGATGAGTTGGTGGCACAAAGGAAAGATGGAGTCTGAGTCGTGATCTGTCAGGGACTGCATGGAGGAGATTTGCAACAGGGCGATAACGTGTTCCTAACTCATATTATGAGGAAAACATTGGTATTAAAGTGTATTAAAATGGCCCCTTTATTTTGGTGATTCTTATATTTTCAATTGAGTTGAGTTGGTTTCTCTGTGGAAGCAACAAAAACAGGATTTCGGTTATCGTACATATTAAATTTAGGACACGCTACCATCCGAGAAGAGTCCTACATGCCCAGTGTCAGTATGTTCCCCAAGAAAACAAGAAGAAATGGCTGATTTATGTTCAGGAAGGGGGTTGAAAAAGAGGAGGAGGATATTAATGTTGCAAATCTTACTTTTTGTTGTTGCTCTTTACAAGGTTTCAGCCATTTCTCTTGCTTATTATATGGCAGTGTTTGCTGAAATATCTCAACAACTATTTAATGAATTGCCATGAAATTTTGTATAAACATTCATGCTCCACAGAGGACGAGTCCTAAAAACGTTGGTAATCCTCTGACTTTTCATCTGCCCCCAGCATCATGTCAAAGTCTCCTCGGATAGCTGCTGGCAGGCTGTAGAACAACGGCTCATTCTCATCTATTTCTGAGCTACAGTTAAGACATATGTTTGACGTTTCTTCTTTCTTTGGCATCTCTTTCCAGGTTGTATGTGTCATCAAAAGCCGCAGAGTTTACAGAAAACTTTCTCACGCCTCTGCAGTGGTGCCGGCAAGTTCTGGACTGTCCCAAATCAGAGGTGGAGGCCGCCAGGCGATCGCTGTCCCTCCGACTGGAGCAAGGTACCAAGCTCACAGGTTGTTTGTGTGCATGTGGGGGGGGGGGGGGGGGGGCATAGATTGGCCCCGGGGGGAGGTTGTGTTATACAGTGAAGGAGCCAACCGCGCACAACAAGACAAACACAGAGCGTAGATACATCCAGGGAAACACACTAGTCTCACAGTTGTTGTAGGGTGGTAAATCAAAAGCTACTGTGTATCATCACGTGTGTTTGTTCCTGAGATAAGAAAACTGAGTGATATTACACGTTGGATTTGTTCAATTTAACCAGTCTGAACTGTTGAGCGCACTGCAACTAGAAAATCAATGTTACGGTGAGGTCTGCAAACCTCTGCTGCACTGATTTCCTGTTTGTGGTATGACAGACCTTCCTTTAACTGCACATTAATAAAACATAAAACGAAGAGTAGTTAACTATGTTCACTTTTTACTCACAGCAAACATAAATATAGCTGCATCCTTTCCAAAGATGTATATATCCTCAATAGTCTGTGCAGAACTTCCATATAGAACGTTAGATTTTCAAATTAAAATGTCTCTGGATTCTGGGGCCGTCCTTACATTTAAAATCAGGGGGCTTTTTTCTAGACAACCTCTAAAGACCAGAGAGCAATGCACATGCAAGAAATCTAGGAAGAGGTGAGGATGATTCTTAGAGATGTAAACCGGCAGAGGAACTTATTTCAGATTAAGATCTGCATTTTATGTTGTCGTAGTGTGTCATTGACTTATGGACTCTGATCTGTTGAGAATCATATTAAGTGGCTGCTTTCAGGGATATTGCTTGTTGCTTGTTTTCAGTTTTCTATATGTTCGCGTAGTTGCGTCAATTTCCCTGATGCGTTTGTCATTTTTTATTTTCATTGACCACATAAGAAATACTTTACACCCCCCCACCCTCCAATTTGAGTTTCCTCAATCTCACTCAGTCCACCAGAGGCGGGGACAGCAGATTAGTTGGCAGGGTGCTGCTCGCCTCCAGGCTATTTGAAACTGATGTAAGCAGCTTTTAGGTGTCTCGCCAAAACACATAGCTCACTCGCTCACAATCACTTAACTGTCTCACACAACACAAACCTTTTCCAGGAAAAAGTGCTAAATTGTTTGTTGTCTAGACTTTAACAGCCTGGTGCTCTTACAGTCTTGTGAGGGGGGGCAGTCTGGAGTCTGGCACCAAAATTTATACAACTTGGCCGAGATTCAGAGAGTTAGGAAGTCACAGTGACAGGGTGAGGACAACCCTCAGATCACTGTGCAAATGAGGTGATTTGAGTAGTGACATTCAACTGTGGGCCGTGGCCAATCAATGACCACGATTGGTTTATGGCAATACTAATGCAATGCTTTTTTAAATTTATTTTTTTTTATTTATATATATATATATGTGTATATATATATGTGTGTGTATATATATAATATATATATATATATATATATATATATATATATGTGTGTGTGTGTGTGTGTATATATATATATATATGTGTGTGTGTGTGTTTTTTGCAACAACATGGGGGGAACCTTTTATTTGTCATTATCACGATATGTGAAATTACATAGACATTGATAGAGGATCTTATCCTTATTGCTCACTCCCAACAAAATGGGACATATAACAAATATCAAACTGATGTTTAAAGTTATTATTAGAATAAATCATCACACTACAATTTTGACATTATTATTTTTTTAATAAGGACTTTGTGGCTTTCTTCATTACTGGTTAAGTATTTTTTAATGAGTTATAAGGAAGTTTTTTTTCTGAGGGTTGTGTACAGGAAAGCTCACATGCAAACAGTGTGACACATTCACACCTGGAAGCTGTCCGGTACAACCCCAGTCTGATACTGTTAGCCAATCAGCAGCTAAATTGGAGCTGTTGGAGGTTAAATGCCTTGCTCAGTGGCACCTTAGTGGTGGTAATAATCAAGAACAGGCAGGTTCATCCTGCTGCTCCAAGGATCCAACTGCTCACCTTTGCAGCATTTAAATGTTTTTGAATTTCTTTGTGCGGTAATCATACAGCTTAGTCTATAAATGCTCTTTATGTCTTTACATATGAATGTGGTAGTAGAGACCAATAACACACTTGGCAGCATGAGCCATGTTGTGACACTGGAGATGATAATTCACAGGCAGTCTGAGTTCATCCACCTTTTATTTAAATATTAAGTCAGTAATAGGCTCCAAGAACCTCATCTGATGGACAGAGTAAACTGGGATTAGAGCTGCAGCTCCATCGTGTTGAATGGCACCAGTTTTAGTGGGTCAGGCATCCAAACAGGATGGTAGGAGGCCCTGTGGTAGATCCAGAACAGGCTGGAGAGACTACATAGCTGCAAGTGTTGCTGGGAAGAGGGACGTCCGGACTGCCTTGCTTAACCTGCTGCCACAGCCACCCAAATAATTTTGATCATTACAATAAAATCACCCAACGTTCCCCCACTCTCATACTGCCCAGGGCTAGTTCTCCTGCAGTCATCAGGTTGAAGCTGGATCACCTTCGTCACTACGCTGTGACTAATGGGGATCAGCAGGACAGTGGAGCTCACACGCTGTAATCCGTCCAGGCCTCGGAGCCTTAAGCGGTTCAGGCCCGGGTCACCTGACCTGCGTGTCTGCCTTAATGACGAGCATCACAAGAGGAGAGGAAACAGATTGGAGAAAGTAAAGCAGGAAAAGTGGCCACAGAGCTTCATCTGTCATAGTTTCATCAGCTGACTGGATGTCTGAAAAATAAACACCAGAGAAAATCAATATCGGTGTTAAGGCTGTCTCTTGGCTTGCATTCGGTGTTGTCATGGTTACCTCATGAGCCTGAATCGACTTTTTAAAAATAGGTTTAGTGTCTGTGGTGTATTGACAGGCAACCTGGAAAAAAGCAGATCAGGATTATCAATAGATAATGTCAGTGTGTTGGAGAAATCCTCACCTGATCAATGAGTCTCTCTGTATACTTTATACTGTGTGTGTGTGTGTGTGTTTCTGTCTCTATATCTGTTTTACTTCTACTTTTGTAGAAGTGTGATTGTCTTTCTCCCTGTCTTTTTTTCTGCGTGCACTTCAGTTCACTCAGCCATTGTGAGTTGTATATGATAAAAACAAGGAGGTAAAGTTGAGTGTGTGTGTGTGTGTGTGTGTGTGTGTGTGTGTGTGTGTGTGTGTGTGTGTGTGAGAGCTCCCACAGCCTCAGCTGAGCAGGAAGCTTAATACCCTGAAGCTTTTAATGAGAGGAGACGGTGCTGGACTCACCTGCGTGGGTGCGTGCGAGGCCTTCCCACACTTATAATAACTGCAGATAATCAAGTTATCCTGAGAGGAAATAAGTGCTGTTGGACTCCTCTTGAATGTTATCTGCTCATAGACTTGATACTTACAGACTCAACCACAACAAAAAGGATTGATTGATTGATTGATCCCTGGGAAGTGCAGTGCCATCCTCCTCCTCTCTCAGCCAAGTTAACTGGGGAAACTGTTTCTTTGTGGACCTGGTTTTGTGCACAGGGCCAGTGTCATGCCAGCTGCTTTTTATCTAGCTTTCATCTCACAGTCTTTGTCAGTACAGGGGTCACAGTAGTCGACCTCCGACTGGTCTGAGACCTGTGAAGTTGCTCCAGCTGTGCAGCTTGTTGCATCAGAGGCTAATGGTCCTCCACCGCAGCCTGTGCATCACTCAGAGCTGCAGAGGAGTCCTCCCACCAGCTTGGCCTGCCGTCTCTCTCCGCCTGAGGTTGAGTACAGTGAAATGGAGAGCTGTTGCCGTGGAAACCGTGTACATGAAAGGAAAGTACCCCTCCTTGATAGCTACGTAGCTTAGATTCACACTGACAGGTAACGCAGAGAAATCCTCCTTCTGCATCTTTGGATGAATGCAGGCTTCAATAACACACACACACACACACACACACACACACACACACACACACACACACAGTGTTTAATATGATGCACAATGCAGCACATTTTTATTCATCTCTGTTCCCTACTAGTGCCTGGTGCTTCAAACCAGTTGAAATTTCTTCTCTGCATCTATGAATAGAAACTAAGGTGTGTGTGTGTGTGTGTGTGTGTGTGTGTGTGTGTGTGTGTGTGTGTGTGTGTGTGTGTGTGTGTGCGCGCGCGCAGCTTCAGTCTCTGAGCGGCACTATTGTGTTGAATACAGCTTTGTCCTTGGTGCTAAGCACATGTGGAGCTGCTGAATAGAGCAGTGACAGACAGTGACAGACACAGTGCTGGTGAGGTAACAGCCCTCCTCTCAAAAAGGTGTGTGTGTGCCTGTGTGTTGTGTCTATCTTTGTATTTGTGTCTATTTTTGTGAGGGCCAGTCTCAGTTTTGGAGCCTTGATGTAAAGACCCTGACTTCAGCTCATGCTACTCTTCATAAATGGTCTGTTGTGAGGTTTATTTAAAGACATATTCAAATAGTTTTGTGCCTGGTGAAAGATGAGGATGTATAGAATGAAGAGGCAGCTGATTTTTAATATCGCATTAAAACAAACTTGTTCAGTACGTGAGCAAAAAACCCCTGGACACTGCAGTTTTTAGCAAACATTACTCAAACTGTAGTAAATAGTGAATTTGTTAGGGACTATTTTTAGCTGCGGACTAATACACGTGTGTGGGACTGACTCGGATAAAATACAGTGCCCATTGTTCTTTGTCAGAAAGAAAAATGTGGCCCAGAGTAATGGTTTGGGCAATATTTTGTTGACAAGAAGAGAACCAGAATATCAGCAGCCTAATCCTTTAGTTTGAGATCCTCGCCAACACAAAATATTGTCTATTGTTTGTATTAAACATGAAAGTGGTCGATCATGATAATGCTGACAGATTAAATGTCCGCTCTCTGCTTGTTCCCTCCCGTCTCCTCTCTCCTCCATCCTCAGTCTCCAGGTGGCGTAGCTCCCTGTCCAGCCCCTCCCCCGGTCCTCCTCTGAGTCGAGTCGCCGGAGTGTCTCCCATCAGCGCTTCCCCTTCAGCCAAACCCTGCTCCACTCCACAGTCGTCTGAAAGACACGGTAACAGCGTGCGTGTGTCACGCTCGGTCTGTGAGCTCTCTCGGGAATCAGCAGCAACATCACAGAATAATGATGTTAACGTGTGATGTATCTGTTACATATGCAATATCTTACTTTTCACAAATCTACAGTTTTAAATATGTCAAATATGAGACCGGTTTGAGTTGTGCGTGGCCAGATTTGGTTTAATTATGTTTGTTTTTGTTGTTAGTGGAGTCTAATTATATTAATTGCTCATTGCCTGTTTAAGTATTATGGTCTTTTTTTTGCGGTTTATCCTGATGTGCAGTTTGTGTTTCTGCTGAAAACTCAGTAGTTTCTCACCATCCCTCCTTCCCTCCCCGCCTCAGCTCCATCCCTCTCCTCCCCGCTCCACCCAGTCCTCCATCGGACGCTGAGTCCTGTAGGGAAGGATCTCTCCCCTGTAGCTGAGAGGAGCCCCACGTTCCTCCCTCACCCGGCCAGCCGAAGTAAGGGGCACTGCTGCTTTCTCCTGCTTTTCTTCTACCATATGGAGCATAATGATATACTAATAATACACTCGGTATTTAATTAACTTTCCGAAGCTGAACTGAATACTTCACGTGTAGTTATCAGAATATTAATGTGCAGGTTAACGCTGTCTGAGATGCAACGCTGCTTGTGTCTCATTATATTTGACCACATTTTGCTGCAGGAGTTGTTGTGTTATGTTTGAGGGTGAGAGCGACACAGATTCAAGTGCATTATTAGTGATGGAAAAAAATAATGTTCCAGACAGAGCGGAGGGCAAAGCTTCAGGGGACGAGAGGGGCCACATTGTTGGAGTCCTGTTGAGCCCTGAAGGGACGGAGCTCATTTCTCATTGCTTCATGTAGCAGCAGAAACTAATTGCCACAGGGCTTCGTTGGTGGCTTTTTGCCAAAGGCTCAATTCCATGACAGTGCAAGTCAAAACAGCAACAAGGCATTAAAAAACCAGAGGCCTACTTTTGTACTTTTTGCTTCTTTTTCGCAGTGCAGGAGGCAGAAGCAACGCTTAGGCACACAGAGGTTGTGGGTAATGTCCAAATAGGCCGGGGAGGCTTGGGGCTTGGCCCAAGCAAACCGGTGTGGAGTAGAGCAGGTCCCAAGGAGAAGAGAAAGCTAGTCGTGGAGCAGGTTCGTAGACGGGAGGAATTATTAAGGGGTGCTAAGGCAGTGGCCCAGGCTAAGCAGTGGACAGTGGGTGAATTGGGAAGGTGTAGACGAGAAAAAGCTTAGCTGGAAAGAACTCTGGAGCACGGAGGAAAGTAGTATTAGATTCTTGATAGGGGCGACTTATGATGTGCTGCCAACTCCCCAGAACCTAAAACTCTGGGTAAATGGAGACCCACTATGTTCGTTGTGTTCAGGTACGGCAACTTTAAAGCACATTCTGTCAGGGTGTAAGGTTAGTCTGTCGCAAGGCAGGCATACGCGGCGACATAACCAGGTTCTAAAAAGCTTAGCCGCAGGAATTGAAGAGTTACGGAGGCAGGCAAATTTAGGAGGACCTAAAACAAAGAAAGTTGCAATCGAGTTCGTTCAAGAGGGAGAGAAAGTCGGTAAGACAAGAAGAAGGCAAGGCAGCTTAGAAGGTGCTTGTGATTGGGAAATGCAGGTAGATTTAGGAGGAAAGCTTGTTGTTCCCCAGGAAATAGCCGTTACAAAGCTAAGGCCCGACATAGTCTTGTGATCTAGGAGTAGAATGAAAGTATATTTCGTAGAGCTGGCTGTTCCGTGGGAGGCCTTAGTTGAGGAAGCATATGAAAGGAAAAAGCTCAGGTACGCAGAGTTAGGGGCAGAAGCAGAGCAGCGAGGATGGAAAGTTAGGATTTGTCCAGTGGAAGTAGGATGTAGAGGATTTGTAGCAAGGTCTGTTGTCTCTTTGGTGAGGGAGTTAGGAGCAAGTGGACAGAGTGTGAGGAAAATTGTAAAGGACATGTCAGATGAGGCAGCAAGATCCAGTCAGTGGATTTGGATGAGAAGGAGTAACGGTAGCTGGGGGCCCAGCAGGGGGAGCGCTTAGGATAGACAGACTCTTAGGAGAAGCAAGGAAGAAATCCAGGAAGAGGAAGTGTTTTTAAGTGGGGGTGTGGCCTGTGTGAGCCTCTTTGAGACCATGCGGTTAGTCCAGGTGAGGTGGCCTGTATTGTTTGCTTGTATCGAATTGGTTTGTAGTGTGTCTTTGGCCGTTTAGGTGAGTTTGTTTGTTTGTTTGTTTGTTTGTTTGTTTGTTTGTTTGTTTGTTTGTTTGATGTCTTGGAGAGTGGGGGGGGAGAGTTTAGCTCAAAAAGGCATCTCTCCTTGACTCTACCTCCCTCATTCAAAATGGCCGCCACTTTCTCCAACTGTTTAGGGGAGTTTGTTTGCTGAATCTGCTTAATCTGTTAGTGTGTTTTGTCAGAGTTGATGATGGTGTTGTTTGTGGTAGCGTAGGCAAGATAAAGAAAATAGTCGCGGCGTGAGGAGCAGTGACGGCTGGCATTAGGGGAGTGACTCTGGGACGCCAGTGATCACCGTCTAGCCTCCTGGAGGTGTCGTGGGACCAACTAGACGAAACACTGGCGAAAGGAGGTTCCCACCTGATGACCCCAAAGACATGTTAGTTATCACTGCTCATTAGTCTGTACGGCTAAATTAATAGTTATCACGGGACATGTTAAGCTTAGGGAGCTATTCACTGAGTCTGGTCCATCTTCTGTAGCACAAGCTTTGTGTTTATCTTAAAGGTGCTATCTGAATCTTTTTTATAGATACCATGTTATTCAGGGTCAGAGCCAGGATCTTACAAACACTGTGGTCACGACTCTAACCTTAACTCCACCATCCAAACTCTCACATTTAATCATTCATATGTCTGTTCAGCTGCCTCCCTACATTATGATCTGAATGTTGTTTCAAAGTCTTCTTCACACTGTCAGGTACTAAACTATGTTGGAGAGTATTACATCTATCTTTTGAATAGTTTTTGACTAAAACGGTCGAATTTTAAGATATTTAGTCGTGAAAAGTGTCCAGAAAGTGAGAGCATAATTTCCCAGATCTGAGATTTGTGCATCCACTTCAATGTCTGGATTATTCTGGACAATCCAGAGACTATCACTGTACTCTGGGGACTATTTCTTTGGTGAAAACTTAGTTACTCGAGTCAAGCGGGAAGATATGTTATGTATTGTATTTGTTTTGTTTTTTTTTATTTGGGCAAACTGAACCTTTAAACAACACAGGCTGGTCTTATGAAAGGAATCAACAGAGATACATTTTAGGGCAAGTTTCTTAAACTCAGAGTGAGCCTGAGTCACAAGGAGATAACAAAGGGTCCTGAGTCACCTCATTCGCTCTGGAATAATAGCCCTGATAGAAAGGATTATTTTAGAGAGCCATCGCAGTGAGCAGGTTTCAGGAATATCATTAACTGTGGAGAGGTTGGTGTAACCTCTCTGATAATATTTCTGCCTCAGTGCTGCTTAATAGGCTTTAATTCTCAGAGCCAAGTATCACCCTCCATTAGTGTGAATCCTTCATCTTTATGTGGAGCACACTCGGATGACTCAAGGGTGCTTCCCTCATTACTGAGCCACCAAAAGTGAGCGTCGCTAGGCAGCACGGTGACTGTCTCATTTGTGTAACTGTCGTCGTGTCAGGACTGAGATGGGGGAAGGGCTGGTGAGGAAAATTGACATGAGTCAAACCATTTTCTTTGCCTGTTTTTTTTTTTTTTTTTTTTTTTTTTTTTTTTTTTTTTTAGGCCGCAGCCTCATGCGCTCAGCCCTCAGTCCTCAGTCATCCCTGGACAGTGACTTCGGTGCTTCAGAGGTAGAGGACGACTCCATCACCCTGGGATACAAACTGCAAGACCTCACCGACGTCCAGGTCATGGCCCGGCTGCAGGAGGAGAGTAAGTCATTTACTCATCTTACGTTCAAACAGAAGGAAGCGGTAGCTCTGCAGTTGAGATTTAACACGTCTAATGTCAGTGTTTCTGTGTAAAGAACAGCTCTTCCTCTGAGGAGAACTATATAATTGAAACTCTAAATTGCAGGGGAGTCAGACCACTGCATGCTGACTGTATTGTTCTTTATTTTTGCCCAGTGGCTCCCAAACAGGCGAGAGCAGAGGAATATAAGGTGAAACTGAAAGCAGAATCTACTCAGAGTAATGCTAGAACATGAAGGTGAAAGGGGATTTTATGTTTTGTTCTGGCTGGACATGTCAGGTTTTTTTTTTTTGTCGTGTCTCTGTCATTGTGCCAGTTCACTTCGTCTGCTGACCATCTGTCTCTATTGTTCCCTTCTTTCTAATGTTTTAACATATGGCCCCAGATCTCAGAGCTCATCGCTACTTCAGCTTCATTAACCCCAGGAGGTGATGATTGTGTGTGTGTGTGTGTGTATGTGTGTGTATGTCCCGGCTGTGCGTGCGTGCGTGCATGTGTGTGTGTGTTTTGCCTGCTGGTCCTCATATCTCGCTCCTCCAGGTCTAAGGCAGGACTACGCCAGCACGTCGTCCATCTTGGCCAACCGCCGCAGCCAGAGCTTCACCTTCCAGCTCAGCCAGCTCAGCGCCGGCCCCGACCTGGAGGAGGAGGAAGAAGAGGAGGACGACGAAGACTACGGCCTCCTGCCCCCGCCGCAGCCGCGCCTCACCCGCCTTCCGCACTCCCACACCTTCTCCAGCATCCGAGACTGGCGAAGAAGCACCTGTTCCCTGTCCACCCCTCCTTCCACCCCCTCCACCCCTCCATACCCTTCCGCTGGGTTCGCCTTTCAAGCTCAGCCCCAAACCCAGCCCCTGGGACTGGGACTGGGACTTGGACTGGGCAGCCTCTGCGCATCCGAGCAGCAGGGCTTCAGACCAGGGTCAGGTGAGAAAAGAGGCTTTTGTTATTTACCTGTACACATGATTTTCTTTGTTGCGAGTAGATACCAAAGTCTAAGTGTGGTTATTCTCTTATTCTAATTAAAGTCAAAGGTAAAATAATATTTTGTGAGAAGCCAAGCCGCTCTTCTCCAGCGTGCACAAGTTAAAAGCTGCACCTTTACCAAGGTTGGTAGATGAACAATAATCTTTCAAGGAAGTCTCAACAAAATCATAATTCTAAAAGTATATTATGATATCCACGTTCTGTTTGGGAGAACTATCTAAGCCTTTGTTTGGCATTTGCCTTTGCCAAGACTCTAAGACTAAAAAGTTATTTTCCCAATCAGTCCTACTTTGAGAACACAAGATAACAAGAATATAAGACACTAGGGCTTCATACTTCCCCTTTAATTATCAGCATAAAAAAGTGAGGTAGAGGCTTAACACTGAACTGAAATACACCGTAATTACTCTGATGAGCACTAATGAGTTATTTCTGTTTCTATGTTGTGTATGTGAAATCTTGTATGTGTGTATTTGTATACATATTTGTGTGTCGGTTATATTGTTTTGGGGAAACTTCATCGTGGCGTCCAGCCGAATTTGAGAGTAAGTCGACATCATTTTATAAGTATGAAATACACTTTAATACTTACTTAACTTCATAAACATTGAAATATTATTGAATATTAATCCAGCTTTTGTGTTACTGAACACAATTTAAAATGTCATTGCTCATCAACTTTCACATTTTGAGATGTATCCAACCTTTGTTCTCTGATCGTACGTCGACGCCCCGGACTGACCCACACTGATGCTCTAACCACTTAATAATAACTCTGTCTAAGCCTCTTGTACAACTGGACTTAAAGCTCTAAGACTGGCGTGTTTCCGTTCTGAGGCAGAGACAAGAGAGGGAAGAGTAAATCAAGCGACTGTTTGTACGCTAAAGGAGATCACAGCCAGCTTGACGTGCATTCTTAAGGGATGGAGGCGTAATAAAAGAACAGGCATGACTGTACAACAAAACAGACTTACTTTACAGACTGCTTTACTGTATTTATTTGCACCTATGGATGTGTTCTCGAACCCTTTGTGATTTAGAACAGCAAGACGGCTGTTTTTACGTCGAAATCTGCCCAAGTGCAGCTTTAAGCATCCTGTGTTTATTTTTACGTTGGTGTTTTTGTTCATCTCTCCTAGATAAGCTGCGCAGGAGCATGCCTAACCTCGTCAGAGCTCCCAGCATGCCAAGTGTGCCCACTCCGACCAATCCTAGTGCTTCCCCTTCTTTGCTTCGTAACAGCCAGAGTTTTGATTCATCCAGCGGGCTTGCTCGCCTGCAGTCCTCCAGTAAGACACTACTTTCATTTTGCTGCAAGGAATTTAAAATAAACTTCATTGTTATGAAATGGATCACATGCATAAACACCAGTTGGCTAATTTCAGCTTTCCTCTCTGCTTTTACATCTGCTGTCCCTGCCCTCCTCCAGTCCCCTCCCCAGGCCAACTCCAAAACAGGGTCCAGAGCGTGGGAAATTTCTCCGCCTTGTCACGGCAGCCCCTGAAGGCCACCGCCTACGTCAGTCCCACCATCAAGGGCTCGGTTTCCATGCCGACCTCCGTCAGCCTCCAGTCCCTGAACTGCAGCGGCGGGAGTAACGGTGGAGTCGGCAGCGGGATCCCTCTGCTCAGTAAACCCGCCAGTGGAGGGGGGACGCCCACCTCCACACCAAGCACTCCCCGCAGCAGCCTGCCCCGTCCCGCCTCCTTTGTGGCCACCACAAGCTCCGTCCCCCGCGGCAAGGTGGCCCAACCAACGCGAAGGTAAACTGTTTAGTTTTATTCCCTATAAACACTACTATATACTTGGAACTGGATGAAAACGCAGGACTTTTGTCTCATTTTTGTAATGATCCCGGTCAATAAATCAACAACACATTTCAGGAGATTCTCTTCTAAGACCGAGTAGACTCAAATCATCATCATTTGTTTTCCTTGTGTTTAGATACAACACATTCAAGTGGCATTTTTTCTATTTACATAAGAAATGTAAGAAACCCAATTAAATGTAATTTATTGAATATTTATTCAGCTTGTTGGCTTGTTAGATTTTTGTCCTGCTTACAGCAATGATATAAGCAAATAATGTAAAGGTTTTACGAACAGCGATCTTTTTGCTGTGTGACAATAGTAATGGTGTTAATGAGAATAACAATGCACTTCACCCCTATAACAATGAAAGTTCAAAGAATGAATTAGATTCAAACAATAAATTAAGACAAGAGTGTCTTCTCTTTAACCAATATTCCAAATTTACATAATCTTTGCCACTCAATTACATTGTGCACACAGCCCAGTGTAAGTTCCTACTTGCAAACAAAGTACTTTGTTGCAATATTATTGGTACTTGGGCTTAGTCGGTATCCCCTACTTTAAAAATGGCCCTTTTTTTCCCTCAGTTTACTGACGCCTCCAAAGAGCTTGTCCACCCTCAGTGCCCTTCGTGACAGCACCTGGAGAGACGGCTGCTACTGATGAATGGATGAACTGGTGCAGTGGCACCCCGCTGGCTGGGGCGATTCACTTACACCTCAACATCAAGTTTTTCATGCCGACATTGACTGGGTCTGACCAAATCGTTCCTGTGGAGATGACCGCCTTAAATCTGAGATCCTGCATAGAATGGTTAGATGTTGCCACAGTTGAGGGTCTTAACATGAACTGATCTCTCATGCCATCGATTTAATTCTATGCAGAATTTCTTCGGGAAAGGCGGGTTGTTTTATTCTGGATTTGAGTGTATACGCCTGTCAGGTTTCAATTTACCGAGAGCTTCACACTCGTCGACTGACTGATCCGTGCCAAGGGGGATTTATTCCCGGTTGCTCGTGTGCAATAAACTGCTGGCTGTAGGGTAACGGTAATACTAACCTGCTAAAGAGGGCTGCCAGTTTTTATGAAATGAGCCTCACGATATTGTATTTATTTATATATTTATTTTAGGTAAAACATTTTTGACTAATCAGGTGTTTTCCCTCTGGCAACAAGCGCCAATGATGCTGCTAAAATTAAATCAGTCCCTCTTAGTTTGGGCACATTTGGTGTCATTTTTACAAGCAAAACAAGTATGCATTTGTGTAAAAAGCTAACTATTAAGTGTGCATATATATATATATATATATATATTGATGCAATATTATTGAATTTTAAATGTGAATCCTGACCAAAATGAAAATGTCTGAATGTGTTTACAAAATTGTCTCACTATGGCATCAAAAGACTTTGTGCATATTAACACTTTTAAATTGTTTAACGACCTATAAGGGAAACTGTTGTTGTTGCACTTTGTATAAATCTCTGAATTTACTGATATTTTTATGTTCTGTTCTTACTAATGTTTGCACTTCTTCTACATTTGATCTTCTGGATTTAGGGGGAAAAAACTGCTGTTAATTAAATGTTCTTTGGGATATTTCACAGTTACACACGGCATAATGTAGCACCCTTTGTTTGTAATATTTGACTTGTGTTTTTAAATGACCGTTAACATGGCACATTTCACAAAACCGTGACACTTTTGTTACTGTAATAGACTGAATGAATGAAACGTTTTAATAAAACACTGAATTAAAATATAAACTGCCTTCATTTGAAGTGATTTAAGTTGTTTCCTTAGTGAAAACAATTTTGAACCACGAAAAATAGATTTAACATATTTATCAGTATGTAACAAGCTGTGGTAATCTTATCACTAAGAGGTAGGTCTTTCACGTTTTAGGATGCCACCTAGTGGTAGATGAAGTGAATTGTATACTTAAAATTTCCAATAAACATTAAAGCATTTTTAAAATTGTTTAAGACTGCAGTATAAAATACACTATGAAAAATAAGCAGGTTATGTTGGTCATTAATTAAAAGATCTTTTGACCAGGCAGTTCAATAAAGTGTAGTGTCAAAACTGCTCAGAGTGATGGTCAAGAAGGGGGATATGAGGAAAATTTGCGATGTAGGATGACACTCTTCAATTTTTTCTATTACCACAAATATATAATCATCTTGGATGATGTACTCGAAAACTCATTGACTGGCCTTGGCTTGAACCCCATGTCCTCAAAATACCTGTGCAGGTGTCTAACCCATTGACCAACCAGACACAAGAGGAGTGTCTTTCTTAAAGCTTTTCACTCTGTCCTCTGTGTGTTGGGCCTGGAAAGTAGTAAGATCGAATGAGATTCGAACCTAAAACCACTCATAATCTTTGCCACTCAATTACATTGTGCACACAGCCCAGTGTAAGTTCCTACTTGCAAACAAAGTACTTTGTTGCAATATTATTGGTACTTGGGCTTCGTCGGTATCCCCTACTTTAAAAATGGCCCTTTTTTTCCTCAGTTTACTGACGCCTCCAAAGAGCTTGTCCACCCTCAGTGCCCTTCGTGACAGCACCCGGAGAGACGGCTGCTACTGATGAATGGATGAACTGGTGCAGCGGCACCCCGCTGGCCGGGGCGATTCACTTACAGGAGGACCTAAAACAAAGAAAGGTGCAATCGAGTTCGTTCAAGAGGGAGAGAAAGTCGTTAAGACAACAAGAAGAAGGCAAGGCAGCTTAGAAGGTGCTTGTGATTGGGAAATGCAGGTAGATTTAGGAGGAAAGCTTGTTGTTCCCCAGGAAATAGCCGTTACAAAGCTAAGGCCCGACATAGTCTTGTGGTCTAGGAGTAGAATGAAAGTATATTTCGTAGAGCTGACTGTTCCGTGGGAGGCCTTAGTTGAGGAAGCATATGAAAGGAAAAAGCTCAGGTACGCAGAGTTAGGGGCAGAAGCAGAGCAGCGAGGATGGAAAGTTAGGATTTGTCCAGTGGAAGTAGGATGTAGAGGATTTGTAGCAAGGTCTGTTGTCTCTTTGGTGAGGGAGTTGGGAGCAAGTGGACAGAGTGTGAGGAAAATTGTAAAGGACATGTCAGATGAGGCAGCAAGATCCAGTCAGTGGATTTGGATGAGAAGGAGTAACGGTAGCTGGGGGCCCAGCAGGGGGAGCGCTTAGGATAGACAGACTCTTAGGAGAAGCAAGGAAGAAATCCAGGAAGAGGAAGTGTTTTTAAGTGGGGGTGTGGCCTGTGTGAGCCTCTTTGAGACCATGCGGTTAGTCCAGGTGAGGTGGCCTGTATTGTTTGCTTGTATCGAATTGGTTTGTAGTGTGTCTGTGGCCGCTTAGGTGAGTTTGTTTGTTTGTTTGTTTTAGGTGAGTTGCATGGTGCGGTGTTAGAGTGTGAGGGGTGTAGAGCACAGCCTAATCCGGCGGGGGAGAGCCAGCCTAAAAAGGCCCCTCTCCCTGACTCTACATCCCCTCATTGTCTTGGAGAGTGGGGGGGGGGGGGGCAAGAGCACAGCCTAAACACTGGCGAAAGGAGGTTCCCACCTGATGACCCCAAAGACATGTTAGTTATCACTGCTCATTAGTCTGTACGGCTAAATTAATAGTTATCACGGGACATGTTAAGCTTAGGGAGCTATTCACTGAGTCTGGTCCATTTTCTGTAGCACAAGCTTTGTGTTTATCTTAAATTCAAAGCTAGCCTAGCTAGTGACTGCTGTGAATAGGGCAGCTGACAACAAGGGAAAGACCATGTGACAGCCTGGATAGACAGCTGACAGGAGGCAAAGACCCCAAGGGTGCTGCCATGGGCTAGCAATCCATGGTAGCAGTGGCGAGGCCTAGCATCTTTGTCACAGCCAACATAAGCTACGTTTTATTTAAGAAAAATACCCCAAGGGTCAGCGAGAGCAGGGGTGGAAGATGACTCGCAGGCAGACTATACGGCAACGGACACTGGAACGGACATGACTATGAGCTGGATATGCGACTCAGTGAAGGATAGGGGCACGGACCTATTCTCTAGGACTAGAACTGGGCAGAATAGTTTTCAGGGTGACGTGAGGGTAGATGGAGAGAATAAAAATGATAGGCCAGAGGGAAATAAGCTCCAGATTTGTCCTTGTGGCTGGCAGAAAGTAACGTCAGTTAGGGGCCTTAGAATGCATCAGGGAAGAAAGAGATGTGTTGCAAAGGAAAGGCAGCGTGGCCGCATCGATCGATACTTTTTAAGAAGTCGATCGAATAAGTCGGATGAAGTCCGGCGACAGGTAGAAAACCACAGTTCGAAGGATACCAATAACGCAGCTACAGAGGAGGAAGAGGAGAGTACAAGAGGGGATGCAGCTGAGACTGAGGTGAATAGGCCAGTCAAGGAGAGAAATATGGAGCAGAAAACTAGAGTAAAATGGCCGAGGGCAAATGGCAAGAAAGAATGGGAGTCAGTCAATAGAGATTTGTCAGCAATTCTAGGTAGACTAAGAGGAAATGCAAGCGATAGACTAGAGAAGATGGGGGATATAATTTACTCCTATGGCGCAGAAAGATTCGGGGTGCAAGACAGAAAGAGGGTTGAAAGAGCACAGTTAGTTAAGTCTAGACGGCAAAGGGAAATGGAGAAATGAGTTAAGGAAAGAAGACAATTAAGAAAGCAGTGGAAAAGGGCAACAGAGGAAGAGGGGGGGGGGGGATTAATGTGTTGCAAGAAGATTTGAGAGGCAGACTAGCAGTACTTAGAAGGGCTGAATATCTTAGGAAAAAGGGAAAGAATAAAGAGTATGTAAGGACAGCGTTTTACAGGGACCCTTTCGAGTTTGCCAAAGGATTGTTTAACCAGGAAAAGGGAGGGCAGCTTAAGGCAACAAAGTTAGAAGTAGAAAAATATCTAAGAAACGCATATTCAGATTTTGAGCAGAATAGAGTAATAGGCCTTCCACCTGACATGCCGCCAGTAGGAAAGATAGATCATGAGGTGGAAGGAGGTTGAGGAGGTAGTCAGGCGTGCAAAGGCTTCTTCGGCCCCAGGGCCAAATGGAGTCCCCTACCGGGTTTATAAAAGCGCACCTGATATCCTAAAGTTTTTGTGGAGGCAATTAAGAACAGTTTGGGAGAAACAGGTTATTCCCAGAGCACGGCGTAGGGCAGGAGGTGTTTTTATCCCAAAGGAGAAGGAATCCTCAGACCTGAGTCAGTTTCGAATGATCTCTCTCCTAAATGTAGAGGGGAAGATCTTCTTTAGCGTAGTCGCACGGAGATTAACTAGCTATTTAGAAAGGAATAGCTTAATTGACACCGCGGTACAGAAGGCGGGAATACCAGGGTTCGCAGGATGTTTAGAGCACACTAGCATGATTTGGCATCAGATTCAGGCAGCCAAGACAGAGAAAAGAGACTTGAATGTCATATTTTTGGATTTAGCAAACGCGTTTGGTTCAGTGCCACATAGCCTTATTTGGGAGGCATTTGATTATTTTAAAGTACCTGGAGTAGTGGTTAATTTAGTAAAATTGTATTTCCAAGATATTAGGCTGTGCTTAAGCACAGCAGGCTTCACAACAGGATGGCAGAGGCTAGAGATAGGCGTCACGGCAGGGTGCACGATTTCTCCATCGGCATTCACAATGGCGATGGAGGTAATCATCAGAGCTTCTAAGTGGGTTGTAGGTGGAGAGAGGCGGCAGGATGGGGTGCGCCTTACACCAATTAGGGCCTACATGGATGAAAAGAATACTTGAGAGACTTAATAAAAACTTAAAGTGGGCTAGTATGAAAATCAAGCCTAGTAAGTCTAGAAGTATCTCAATAAGCAGAGGGAAGTTAAGTGATAGGAAGTTCGTAATAGATGAAGAGGAGATTCCAATAATTAGGGAAAAATCAGTAAAGAGTCTAGGTAGGTGGTACGAGGCAGACTTGAATGACGGAGAACAGGCAGCGCAGTTTCGGAAGGCTGTTGCCGGGGGACTGGATAGAATAGATAAATCAGGGCTGCCAGGAAAGTTGAAACTGTGGTGTCTGCAGTTTGGGTTATTTCCCAGGCCGACGTGGCCACCGTCTGTATATGAGATTCCAACATCCACTGCAGAAAAAATGGAAAAATTAGTTAGCTTTTACATTAGGAAGTGGCTAGGTGTTCCTAGATGTTTAAGCACGGCGTCACTGTATGGGAAAGGCATACTTCAGCTCCCAGTGACCAGTCTAGTGGAGGAGTTTAAATGTACCAAGGTTAGGACAGAGCTCCTGTTATCTGGGAGCAAAGATGCGGTAGTTAGTAAGGTGGTTCCAAACCCAATCAAGGGGAGAAAGTGGAATCCAAGAATCGCAGCGCAGGAGGCAGAAGCAACGCTTAGGCACACAGAGGTTGTGGGTAATGTCCAAATAGGCCGGGGAGGCTTGGGGCTTGGCCCAGGCAAACCGGTGTGGAGTAGAGCAGGTCCCAAGGAGAAGAGAAAGCCAGTCGTGGAGCAGGTTCGTAGACGGGAGGAATTATTAAGGGGTGCTAAGGCAGTGGCCCAGGCTAAGCAGGGACAGTGGGTGAATTGGGAAGGTGTAGATGAGAAAAAGCTTAGCTGGAAAGAACTCTGGAGCACGGGGGAAAGTAGTACTAGATTCTTGATAGGGGCAACTTATGATGTGCTGCCAACTCCCCAGAACCTAAAACTCTGGGTAAATGGAGAGCCACTATGTTCGTTGTGTTCAGGTACGGCAACTTTAAAGCACATTCTGTCAGGGTGTAAGGTTAGTCTGTCGCAAGGCAGGCATACGCGGCGACATAACCAGGTTCTAAAAAGCTTAGCCGCAGGAATTGAAGAGTTACGGAGGCAGGCAAATGTAGGAGGACCTAAAACGAAGAAAGGTGCAATCGAGTTCGTTCAAGAGGGAGAGAAAGTCGTTAAGACAACAAGAAGGCAAGGCAGCTTAGAAGGTGCTTGTGATTGGGAAATGCAGGTAGATTTAGGAGGAAAGCTTCTTGTTCCCCAGGAAATAGCCGTTACAAAGCTAAGGCCCGACATAGTCTTGTGGTCTAGGAGTAGAATGAAAGTATATTTCGTAGAGCTGACTGTTCCGTGGGAGGCCTTAGTTGAGGAAGCATATGAAAGGAAAAAGCTCAGGTACGCAGAGTTAGGGGCAGAAGCAGAGCAGCGGGGATGGAAAGTTAGGATTTGTCCAGTGGAAGTAGGATGTAGAGGATTTGTAGCAAGGTCTGTTGTCTCTTTGGTGAGGGAGTTGGGAGCAAGTGGACAGAGTGTGAGGAAAATTGTAAAGGACATGTCAGATGAGGGAGCAAGATCCAGTCAGTGGATTTGGATGAGAAGGAGTAACGGCAGCTGGGGGCCCAGCAGGGGGAGCGCTTAGGATAGACAGACTCTTAGGAGAAGCAAGGAAGAAATCCAGGAAGAGGAAGTGTTTTTAAGTGGGGGTGTGGCCTGTGTGAGCCTCTTTGAGACCATGCGGTTAGTCCGGGTGAGGTGGCCTGTATTGTTTGCTTGTATCGAATTGGTTTGTAGTGTGTCTGTGGCCGCTTAGGTGAGTTTGTTTGTTTGTTTTAGGTGAGTTGCATGGTGCGGTGTTAGAGTGTGAGGGGTGTAGAGCACAGCCTAATCCGGCGGGGGGAGAGTTTAGCTCAAAAAGGCTTCTCTCCTTGACTCTGCCTCCTTCAAAATGGCCGCCACTTTCTCCAACTGTTCAGGGGAGTTTGTTTGCTGAATCTGCTAGTGCGTTTTGTCAGAGTTGATGATGGTGTCGTTTGTGGTAGCGTAGGCAAGATGAAGAAAATGGTCGCGGCGTGAGGAGCAGTGACGGCTGGCATTAGGGGAGTGACTCTGGGACGCCAGTGATCACCGTCTAGCCTCCTGGAGGTGTCGCGGGACCAACTAGACGAAACACTGGCGAAAGGAGGTTCCCACCTGATGACCCCAAAGACATGTTAGTTATCACTGCTCATTAGTCTGTACGGCTAAATTAATAGTTATCACGGGACATGTTAAGCTTAGGGAGCTATTCACTGAGTCTGGTCCATTTTCTGTAGCACAAGCTTTGTGTTTATCTTAAATAAAAACACCTCAACATCAAGTTTTTCATGCCGACATTGACTGGGTCTGACCAAATCGTTCCTGTGGAGATGACCGCCTTAAATCTGAGATCCTGCATAGAATGGTTAGATGTTGCCACAGTTGAGGGTCTTAACATGAACTGATCTCTCATGCCATCGATTTAATTCTATGCAGAATGTCTTCGGGAAAGGCGGGTTGTTTTATTCTGGATTTGAGTGTATATGCATGTCAGGTTTCAATTTACTGAGAGAGTAGCCCTCTAACCCCTGAAGCCACTTGGTCTGAGGTGAAAAGAATCATCTTTCTCAACACTTCTAAGTCATGTTAGATCTTAACCACCAATCTTAGAATCCTTAGAGAAAGACTCTAACACCTTGAGCTACTAGGCCAGAGACAATGAAATGATCTTTTCAAAGTTTTTCAGTCTGTCCTCTCATTGTTGGCCATATGATTGGCTGAGATTTCAACATGCAATCTGTGCAACTGCTGTTTTGGGCAGCAGCCAAACACCGCCCTGTTCTCTACCCCGCTTAGTACAATCCGGGATCCCCCTTGTATAAATCCAATTGGATTCATCCACCTCCTGTTTGACAGTCTGACCTTTCACCTCGGCTCGGAGGCAGCACGGACGGGACCACATGCTACAAACATTCGGGTAACTTCAGTTCAATTCAATATCTCTAAACAACTATCAAAATAACTAACATCAAATGTTGCTCTTCCATTAACTTCCAAGTCATGTCAAAGAAAATCACAACTTGGTGCTCTCAAATTCTAAATAACCGAATTACTCACACTTAGCTAACTTAGCAAGCCCAGTTCACCACACATGCTCGGATAAGACTATGCAGAAAACACTGTGTATCTTTGCTTGTGCATGAGTCCACTTTACATGTGTGGGAACATTAACTCCTATTTCATGTGGCAGCTCTTCAATCTTTCTCACTCGGAACAGAACATCAGTCATGTCGCTTCACTCTTATCTGTATATTTCACCCATGCAGCTCAAATTAAAAAAATTATACAGCCAAAGGCAATAAAAATAACACTTCTTTCTAAAAATGACCAATGACAAAATATCAGATTACAATTACAGTTTGACTCAAACGGGGACAGGACAAAATTCACACCACTCATTTCATTTTATTTCTAAACTTTTATACATTCTCATTCATCTTCAGAGGAAAAGTCTCTCTACAAGCTTTCTTATGTCTTAAATTCAGCCCGTCGCCGCTTTGTCTGCTTTTTTCTTCTCTGTATTTTCACAACATGGAAGGAAGTGTGCTGCATATGGACTCTGCTCGCTCTCTTCTCTGCATGCTGACCACTTGGAACTTCAACATCAAAGCACAAACGCTACCAGATCACATCACAGCCGGCTCAAATGTCAGGCAGAGTACCCGCCCTCCCTCATCTCAGCCCACAGAGTCTGTCTGTCACTACATGTGCCTGTGTCTTCTTTGAATGCAGATGTCCCGCCACCAGGAGACCAGGACCAGGCACCGGCCGGCACACCGCTCCAACTCCGGCTCTTCACTCCTTGCGCTCACATGTCCATCACGCCGGAAGCTGGCGGCCACCCATCACAAAAGGTAATGGCGCTCTCATTATATCGGGATCACAAAACAAACATGCTCTATTCAATTTTTTTATATTATTCATTGCAATTAATGGGCAAAACTCTCGCTATTTAGCAAAAATATCATTTGGCCATTCATACCAGTGTGTCGTATGTAAACCTTATATCCATTTTCATTTTTCACAGAAGGATCACGGCGCAGTCGACAGGCCTCAGCTCTGACCGCCGCCTGGAACACACACATCACGTACGTCACATTTTTACAAACTTCATATCAGTTACTCTGCAATCAATCCTACTTTTACAATCTTTACATTTATACTGTATATTCTTGCTCTTTGCTTACATGCCTCTTTTAGACTAAGTCTTTTTGCTCATTTACACACACATGCAGCTGGAACCCTCCACCTCCTCTTTGGCGCTCCGCCCTCCCGCGTCCAACTGACCGGACCGGACGCCGCGGGACGCACATCTGCTGGTGACTATTGCTTATATACATATCACCACATTGATTAGATCTTGTGTTTAACTGAGTTCCCCTCTTAAGATACACACCCAATTAAAACTCATCCTTCACAACAGGCCTCTGTTTGTTTCAGCAGCTGGAAACAAAGTGAGTATTTTTTGGTTGGTTTTAAAAAATGTTGTGGTTTTTGGTATTTTTGTAAGGAAGTAAGTAAGTCTTTAAATAAATACTTTAAATAAATGATGGCCACCTTCCAGTCTCTTTACTACAGCGTGGGTGAATGTGGCACATCTCAGGCTGGAGTTGGAGTGATCCGCTGCACTCCGCTGGTCCTCCTCATGCCATTGCAACAAACTATTGCGCAAGCAAAGATGCACACTGTTTTCTGCAAAGCCTTAACTGTCAGAAAATATAATATGTTTTGTCAATGTCATTTATACAAGTCTGTCTTCTGTCCAGGCTAAACAACTATGAAAATAAGTAACATTTAATGTCTTTGTGTAGCTCTGCCATTAACTTCCAAGTCATGTCAAAGTAAATCATAGTAGTAGTAGTAGTATTAATAATTGAAATGGAATTTCTCTGTTGACTTTCAAACATCTGAACTGGTGATATCATTGATAGAAAATGTAGGAAAAGGCAAAGAAAAATCAAAAGAGGGGAAGACGGCCTGCGGTGCTTTAGTCAGAAAACTTTACACCACATTTGTGTCTGTGTGCACTTCTCTGTTCATTCAGCAGCCTGGACAGAAGACAGACTTATATAATGACAAAACATATAATATTTTCTGACAGTTAAGAGATAAGGCTTTGCAGAAAACGGTGTGTGTGTCTTTGCTTGTCAAATAGTTTGTTGCAGTGGCATGAGGAGGTTGACTGTTCAGACTGAGATGTGCCACATTCACCCACGTTGTAGTGAAGAGGAGCGGCTGTCCATAAGACCGTAAGGTGGCCACTGTTGGGTCTGAGCTCTACCTGGGCACCATTAAGTTAACAGTACTCTACCTCATGAGCTGGACACCAAATATGTTAGATTTCGGTCGTTTATCAATTTATCGGCTATCAAAAATTAAGAAAATATTAATATGACAAAAAATTAATATTAAATAATAACTTTAAAATGAATTAAAGTTCACGGTGCACCAGCCTAAACTAATAGGCAAAATAGCCAATATGGTTTTAGTCTCAATCTATTACCATTAGTTTGGAACTCTGATTAATCATTAGCTTACTAACTATAACCAAATTACCAAATCAATAGTAAGTTACAGTCGAAGGATCGGAATTCTACCGAGTAGAGGTTGGCGATATTCACGCTTGTGCAACATTAAACACACCAGTAGTTATACTTAAAAGTACATTTATTTACAATGGAGCAGAGTAAAATACAATGTCTAATCTAGCATATACAGGTGTGTGTGTGTGTGTGTGTGTGTCTGTGGGGACACAGACAAAGGCAAGATGGCCGACTCAAAGCGGTCACTGTGACCACATGACCTGAACAAAGAAGACTACAAAGATGGCGGTAAACAAAGAAACTACTAAAATGGCCGCCGAGACCACCTAGTGTGTGTGAGTTTCTTTGTTAGCCTAGCTCATGTAATCTAAAGGTACCGGGTTAGAGGGGGGAGGTTAGCTTCATGCAAGTTCTAGGACTGAGACGTACCGCTACGTGTGTGAACATACGAGTACTCGATTAACTGTACGACTGACCGCGACCTAAGCAAACATCGCAACAACAAGACATCAATCAACGAGTACATTAACAAAGTTAAGACTTCTGCTGCTTAGCTATGCCGTGCTATGCTGTGCTGGGAGAGGTTAGGCCCAGTCCGTTAACGTTACCCGATCCTTGGAACAAGCCTTTCCAGTGTTTTGTAAAATCCAGTGAGTTGGGGGGTTTCCTGGTGGAGTAAAGTCCTGTCTGGCTGTGTCGCTTGCTGTTATCTCCTTTGTTCTCCTCACAGAGTTAGCCGTTCCACGCTAACTCTGGTGCGACAAATCAGCCGGCCTTGTGTCGTAGCCGCTGATTCTGAAGAGGATTTGGTTCACTCACAGTTAATCTGAAGCAGGTCGCTGTTGTGGAGGAGAAGAGCGTCTGCAGGCTGCTGGTTGCGGGCCGGCGAGAGAGCTAGTTTCTCAGGTAGCAGAGCTGACCCGGGCCGGGGCCTCTTTGCCCTTTGCAGAACCGAGAGGAGAGGGCTGGAGCTGCTCTCCGGAGCGAGCCGAGAAGGGAAGAGAGCGAGAAGAGGTCTAGAAGACTGGTTTTGTTTGGCGACACCCTTGGGGGTCACATGTCACACGCTGACCACGGCTGGCCGGTAAGGTCATCCCCAGGTGTGAACCGTGAGGAACTGTGGGGTGTGAATTCCTTTGTCCAGTGAAGCAAAGAAACATTTGGTCTATTGAACAATTGAGTCCCGACACCACTAATGATAAAAGGTACCTGGACCACCACTGCTTATTATATATAGTTGACATGTATTGTAGCGGGGAAGAGGAAAAACAATACAACTTATCTTTATTGTGCTAGATGACACAAAGCTCAATGACTTACATTAGCCAAAATAACACAGTCACAGTCGCGTGCTACAATAAGAAGCCCATTAGCCCGTTCCCCTCTTTCTTAGCAAGGGCCATGCCACGGTCTTTGTGTCATTTATCCATTACTTTAATCTTTTATTCATTTATCTTTAACATTACAAATATTCACTTATTCCTCTCTGGGCTGCAGCCGTCTTTAAATTTCTGTATATTGTTATCTTATCATCACCAATGACCTCAACCACTTCGATATTTAGTAATGAAACCCGATGAAAGTGTCATGTTTTACGTATATCACTGCAGCTCAAACATTTTGTACCACGTCAAAACACTTACATCTGGTTTATTTCTTCTTACAGGCGGAGACGTCTGTTTCTCAATATCACACTCAACTGCGTGAGGACCGTGACCGTCTGCAGAGCGGTGAGAGGGTTTCTTTTATCTTCACATGTTTTATTCTTACACAAAATGCTCACTTTTCAATTCTGTGGCTTTCACTCTTACAACAGAGAGATTTCATTTATCCAGAAAATTCAATCAAATACATGCATTTTCATCTCAATTTAGTCTTCCCTCAACATAGGTACAAGCCACCACCTGTAATTTCACATCATAGACATCAGTTGTTCTTGTCAATAAAACTCACACTTCCCCAAATCTAGGAGAACTGTTGTAATACAAATTTCACTTGGCTTTTCTATGATTCAATGAAAAAATGACATAAAAACATTCAAATAGTTATAGTATAGTAAGGCCTTAAAAGCGAAAAGATGACATTCTATGGTATTGCAAAAAAATGTGAAAAAACAACATAGTATAGTGAGGGATAAAAACATCCAAAAAGGTCATAGTATATTAAGGTATAAAGACGTCATAGTAAAGTAAGGCCAGAAAAGTCGTAAGGTGTGTGTGTGTGTGTGTGTGTTTCAGGGCCGTCTATCGGGACGCAGACATCTACCTCCTGGACGATCCTTTAAGCGCAGTGGACGCTGTGAGCGACCAGCTGAACTTAAAAGTTTAGTGTGTAGCAAGTGTCGGACGAAACGTGTCTGTGTGTCCACGAGCAGGTGCATCTGCGGCCTGCCGAAGAACAAGTGTCCCGTCCCGGTCGCCCAGCAGCTGCAGCACCTCAGGGCCGCCGACCAGATCCTGGTCCCGAAGGAGGTTTGTGCAACACATTCGCCGACACCTGCCGCCGCTTGTTGCGCTTCCAGCTCGCTCTTCTAAAGAGGAAATAGTTTATTCCCTCGCATCGCCGGCTCCGGTAAAACTATGTCGAAGGTACGAGCTATGCGCGCTAGTAGCTCGGTAGTTGACCGTACAAACCGACACGGAAGTCTTTTTACCCCCCCAACGTCCGAAGATCCGAAGACCCAATGGATTTGTTTTATTTTTGATGGAGATGTACCATTTCTAACCATTTCACGTAGGACCGCTTTCTCAACGAGGGCCAGTACAATGCGGGATTATAAAGCACGGATCAGCACCGACTGTCCGAAACCCAACTTCAAATTTGGGAACTGTAAGTTTCACCATTTTATGTCGCTTTACCGTGTGTGCACGAGAGCCTGTTGCACGTGTTGTTAGCACGGCAGCTAACGCGGCTAAGGTTCTGCCTCGTGCCCACAGACGGGTGCAGATTGTATGCAATTCCTCTGCTTGGTGTCGCCGCGTGACGTCGATTAGAGCCGCCCTGCCGACTTTATCACACTTGAAAGGCGTTTTAACTGTCCGTAAAGTCGAGCCGGTAAAATTCCGGGCTTGTTTATCGGTGCTGTGAAAGTTAGTATTGAGAGTCACGCCTTATGATGTCCGTTTTAACGTTTGTATCATGTTTCCAGATTCGGTGCCTGGAGGGAATATCTAGATGAGCGCAGAGTTACAGGGGATATGTGAAAGAGGATAGTAATACACATTTTTTGTATTTTGCAGGGATAGTGAGCTATTTGCGGCATTTACAATCTATTGACGACCCAGTTTACACATAATTGAGTGCATTTGTTGTTATCAATTTTGCACTGCTTGCAGCTGTTGCCATAACTACTGCCTCTGTTTCCTCTGTTCAGGCCAGCACATCAGCTTCCCGCAACAATACCTGGCTGCCATGTCTTACGATGAAAATGCTGAGCGACCGAAAGCCCAAACAAAAGAAGGTGAACCACTGTTCAAGGTCCATTTTCCAAAGGCCGTGAAGGGGGAATGCAGAGCTACACCAGTTAAGACTATAAGTGTTATATTATTTTATTTTTCAACCAAAAAATGTTTTGTACACATTGTAAGTATTAAGTATGTAAGCATAATGTTATGACAGTTCCACCGACAACAAAATACAGTAAAGAAAATGTCAGGAGATAGTTAGAAATAGACTTTCAATCAATCAAGTTTTGGCGCAAAAACAACACCATACCTACAGTGAAGGGTGGTGGTGGTGGTGGTGGCGGCGGCGGCGGCGGCGGCAGCGTCGCGCTTTGGGGCTGTTTTTCTTCAGCTGGAACTGGGGCCTTAGTCAGGGTGGAGGGAATTATGAACAGTTCCAAATACCAGTCGGCCTTCTGTTAGAAAGCTGAAGATGAAGAGGAACTTCATCTTTGGGCACGATCTAAATCAACCAAAGAATGGCTTCACCGGAATAAGATCGAGGCTTTGGAACGGCCCGGCCGGAGTCCAGACCCGGATCCCATCGAACATCTGTGGGGTGATCTGAAGAGGGCCGTGCACAGGAGATGCCCTTGCGATCTGTCAGATTTGGAGCGGTTTTGCAAAGAAGAGTGGGCAAATATTGCCACATTAAGATGTGCCACGCTGATAGGTTCCTACCCAAAAAGAGTGAGTGCTGTAATAAAAGCCAAAGGTGCTGCAACAAAGTATTAGTTTAAGGGCGTGCATATTTATGCAACCACGTTCTTTTAAGTTTTTTATTTTATATTTTTCCCCTTTAAAGGTTTCAGTTTGTTTTTCAATTGCATTGTACAGGTTATAGGTCACATTAAAGGTGGGAAAAGTTGTGAAATTATTTGTCTTGCTGTCATTTTTTTACATCACGAAAACCTGGCATTTGAACAGGGGTGTGTAGAATTTTTATATCCACTATATGTTGCGTTTCGCAATTGTTTATACGGATCCAGTGAATCCTACAGTTTTTTATTATCACTGATTATGAGTGCCTCATTTGATGTAAATAAATGCTTGATTGTTACTAAAGAAAAGACTCCTGAATTCATATATTATATGCACACTATCTGCTGCTGATATGCCTTGGTATACTATGACGTTTTTTGAAATTTTATGCCATACTATACTATGACGTTGTTCCCATCCATACCTTCAGCTGATCCAGTGTAAAGGTCTGTGTCCATGTGTAGTGTGATTATAGATCAGCTCTAGCTTCTATATTGATACTGTGAAAGTATCAAAGCCTCAGTCCACAGAGAAATGCACACATTTAAGATAAACACAAAGCTTGTGCTACAGAAAATGGACCAGACTCAGTGAACAGCTCCCTAAGCTTAACATGTCCCGTGATAACTATTAATTTAGCCGTACAGACTAATGAGCAGTGATAACCGACATGTCTTTGGGGTCATCGGGTGGGAACCTCCTTTCGCCAGTGTTTCGTCTAGTTGGTCCCGCGACACCTCCAGGAGGCTAGACGGTGATCACTGGCGTCCCAGAGTCACTCCCCTAATGCCAGCCGTCACTGCTCCTCACGCCGCCGCTATTTTCTTTATCTTGCCTACGCTACCACAAACGACACCATCATCAACTCTGACAAAACGCACTAGCAGATTCAGCAAACAAACTCCCCTGAACAGTTGGAGAAAGTGGCGGCCATTTTGAAGGAGGCAGAGTCAAGGAGAGAAGCCTTTTTGAGCTAAAGTCTCCCCCGCCGGATTAGGCTGTGCTCTTGCCCCCCCCCCCCCCCCCCCACTCTCCAAGACAATGAGGGATGTAGAGTCAGGGAGAGGGGTCTTTTTAGGCTGGCTCTCCCCCGCCGGATTAGGCTGTGCTCTACACCCCCCCATACTCTAACACCGCACCATTCAACTCACCTAAAACAAACAAACAAACTCACCTAAACGGCCACAGACACACTACAAACCAATTCGATACAAGCAAACAATACAGGCCACCTCACCCGGACTAACCGCATGGTCTCAAAGAGGCTCACACAGGCCACACCCCCACTTAAAAACACTTCCTCTTCCTGGATTTCTTCCTTGCTTCTCCTAAGAGTCTGTCTATCCTAAGCGCTCCCCCTGCTGGGCCCCCAGCTACCATTACTCCTTCTCATCCAAATCCACTGACTGGATCTTGCTGCCTCATCTGACATGTCCTTTACAATTTTCCTCACACTCTGTCCACTTGCTCCCAACTCCCTCACCAAAGAGACAACAGACCTTGCTACAAATCCTCTACATCCTACTTCCACTGGACAAATCCTAACTTTCCATCCCCGCTGCTCTGCTTCTGCCCCTAACTCTGCGTACCTGAGCTTTTTCCTTTCATATGCTACCTCAACTAAGGCCTCCCACGGAACAGTCAGCTCTACGAAATATACTTTCATTCTACTCCTAGACCACAAGACTATGTCGGGCCTTAGCTTTGTAACGGCTATTTCCTGGGGAACAAGAAGCTTTCCTCCTAAATCTACCTGCATTTCCCAATCACAAGCACCTTCTAAGCTGCCTTGCCTTCTTGTTGTCTTACCGACTTTCTCCCCCTCTTGAACGAACTCGATTGCACCTTTCTTCGTTTTAGGTCCTCCTACATTTGCCTGCCTCCGTAACTCTTCAATTCCTGCGGCTAAGCTTTTTAGAACCTGGTTATGTCGCCGCGTATGCCTGCCCTGCGACAGACTAACCTTACACCCTGACAGAATGTGCTTTAAAGTTGCCGTACCTGAACACAACGAACATAGTGGGTCTCCATTTACCCAGAGTTTTAGGTTCTGGGGAGTTGGCAGCACATCATAAGTCGCCCCTATCAAGAATCTAATACTACTTTCCTCCGTGCTCCAGAGTTCTTTCCAGCTAAGCTTTTTCTCGTCTACACCTTCCCAATTCACCCACTGTCCCTGCTTAGCCTGGGCCACTGCCTTAGCACCCCTTCATAATTCCTCCCGTCTACGAACCTGCTCCACGACTGGCTTTCTCTTCTCCTTGGGACCTGCTCTACTCCACACCGGTTTGCCTGGGCCAAGCCTCCCCGGCCTATTTGGACATTACCCACAACCTCTGTGTGCCTAAGCGTTGCTTCTGCCTCCTGCGCTGCGATTCTTGGATTCCACTTTCTCCCCTTGATTGGGTTTGGAACCACCTTACTAACTACCGCATCTTTGCTCCCAGATAACAGGAGCTCTGTCCTAACCTTGGTACATTTAAACTCCTCCACTAGACTGGTCACTGGGAGCTGAAGTATGCCTTTCCCATACAGTGCCGCCGTGCTTAAACATCTAGGAACACCTAGCCACTTCCTAATGTAAAAGCTAACTAATTTTTCCATTTTTTCTGCAGTGGATATTGGAATCTCATATACAGACGGTGGCCACGTCGGCCTGGGAAATAACCCAAACTGCAGACACCACAGTTTCAACTTTCCTGGCAGCCCTGATTTATCTATTCTATCCAGTCCCCCAGCAACATCCTTCCGAAACTGCGCTGCCTGTTCTCCGTCATTCAAGTCTGCGTCGTACCACCTACCTAGACTCTTTACTGATTTTTCCCTAATTATTGGAATCTCCTCTTCATCTATTACGAACTTCCTATCACTTAACTGCCCTCTGCTTAATGAGATACTTCTAGACTTACTAGGCTTGATTTTCATACTAGCCCACTTTAAGTTTTTATTAAGTCTCTCAAGTATTCTTTTCATACATGGCACCGTTGTAGTTATCAACGTCATGTCATCCATGTAGGCCCTAATTGGTGTAAGGCGCACCCCATCCTGCCGCCTCTCTCCACCTACAACCCACTTAGAAGCTCTAATGATTACCTCCATCGCCATTGTGAATGCCGATGGAGAAATCGTGCACCCTGCCGTGACGCCTATCTCTAGCCTCTGCCATCCTGTTGTGAAGCCTGCTGTGCTTAAGCACAGCCTAATATCTTGGAAGCCTTAAAACCAGCCGTCGGGACTTCCTGTAACTTTGTGATGTCACAACAAAGCAGTCACTGCTCTGCATTTCCCTTCGCTGATCATCCACTACAGATAATGAGTATCTCCGTAAGTCCGAAGGCTCCGTCTACCTCCACGACGTGCTCACAGGAAAGTCCGAGGAGTTCTTGAGCAAAGACAAGTTTGTAAGTCCCCCCCCCCCACCCCCCCCCATCCACATCTGTGTTTGTTCTGTGTAAACGTTATAAACCACATGACGACAGCATGAAAACTCCATGTGAAATGTGAAAAGTTTGTGCTTCTCCTCCGACACAGAAGGAGAAGAACGCGTACGACTACCGGCTGTCTGCAGACCACAAATATGTTGCGTTCATGAGCAACCGCTCCGAGGTACGTCGGCCTTTTATTCACGTTGATCCGACGAAAGTTTTAAAGCTGCCGAGTGACGGCTCGTTTTGTTTTTGCCCCGTTAGCTTCACTGTATGACCGGTCGTTAGAGTAAGTTCCCAACTATGAATCTTAATGTCTTTATTTTACTCTCATAAAAAGTTGGTGCACAGTTAAACATTATCTGCCTATTTCATTATATCCCTTTCAAAATAAGATGTTTTGGAGCTGGCCGCAGCTGAAGAAGTGAAAAGTCTTTCTGAACTTGTGTGTGTGTGTGTGTGTTTGCATTTCCAGGCCCTTGTTTGGGGGAATAATGCGTACATAAAGACGAGCCCCGGGTCCGCAGGACAGCGGGTCACGTTCAACGGAGAGGACAACTGGCTTTTAAATGGGATCCCAGACTGGGTCTATGAGGGTGAGATTCATATTTTAGGGTTAGGGTTTAGGGTCGGTTCTGGAGGCCGACGGCGAAGACCGGGTCTCTCCGGAGGGTGACCAGGAGTTGACTGCAGCAACAGACAGACAGACAGACAGACAGACAGACAGACAAAGGGGAGTGCGCGCGCGCGCGCGCGCACGCACCTGGGAGGAGAGGGTGATTGAACACAGGTGGGGCGGACGATCAACAAGGAGGCAAACGGGACAGAGACAGAAAGTACAAACATTCAAGGGAAACAACTCCAAAATTGTGACATTTGCGTCGGTGTTGTTGGAGCAAACAAAGTGTGAGCCAGGTCAGAAATCTTAGCAATGCTTTTTTGATGTCATCGTTTCTCCAGCATTTCACTGTGAAAAAGCTTTTGACCACAATCGTGAGCACATGCTTGTTTTATTTATTTATTTATTTATTTATTTATTGGGGCACGGACCTATTCTCTAGGACTAGAACTGGGCAGAATAGTTTTCAGGGTGACGTGAGGGTAGATGGAGAGAATAAAAATGATAGGCCAGAGGGAAATAAGCTCCAGATTTGTCCTTGTGGCTGGCAGAAAGTAACGTCAGTTAGGGGCCTTAGAATGCATCAGGGAAGAAAGAGATGTGTTGCTAAGGAAAGGCAGCGTGGCCGCATCGATCGATACTTTTTAAGAAGTCGATCGAATAAGTCGGATGAAGTCCGGCGACAGGTAGAAAACCACAGTTCGAAGGATACCAATAACGCAGCTACAGAGGAGGAAGAGGAGAGTACAAGAGGGGATGCAGCTGAGACTGAGGTGAATAGGCCAGTCAAGGAGAGAAATATGGAGCAGAAAACTAGAGTAAAATGGCCGAGGGCAAATGGCAAGAAAGAATGGGAGTCAGTCAATAGAGATTTGTCAGCAATTCTAGGTAGACTAAGAGGAAATGCAAGCGATAGACTAGAGAAGATGGGGGATATAATTTACTCCTATGGCGCAGAAAGATTCGGGGTGCAAGACAGAAAGAGGGTTGAAAGAGCACAGTTAGTTAAGTCTAGACGGCAAAGGGAAATGGAGAAATGAGTTAAGGAAAGAAGACAATTAAGAAAGCAGTGGAAAAGGGCAACAGAGGAAGAGGGGGGGGGGGGATTAATGTGTTGCAAGAAGATTTGAGAGGCAGACTAGCAGTACTTAGAAGGGCTGAATATCTTAGGAAAAAGGGAAAGAATAAAGAGTATGTAAGGACAGCGTTTTACAGGGACCCTTTCGAGTTTGCCAAAGGATTGTTTAACCAGGAAAAGGGAGGGCAGCTTAAGGCAACAAAGTTAGAAGTAGAAAAATATCTAAGAAACGCATATTCAGATTTTGAGCAGAATAGAGTAATAGGCCTTCCACCTGACATGCCGCCAGTAGGAAAGATAGATCATGAGGTGGAAGGAGGTTGAGGAGGTAGTCAGGCGTGCAAAGGCTTCTTCGGCCCCAGGGCCAAATGGAGTCCCCTACCGGGTTTATAAAAGCGCACCTGATATCCTAAAGTTTTTGTGGAGGCAATTAAGAACAGTTTGGGAGAAACAGGTTATTCCCAGAGCACGGCGTAGGGCAGGAGGTGTTTTTATCCCAAAGGAGAAGGAATCCTCAGACCTGAGTCAGTTTCGAATGATCTCTCTCCTAAATGTAGAGGGGAAGATCTTCTTTAGCGTAGTCGCACGGAGATTAACTAGCTATTTAGAAAGGAATAGCTTAATTGACACCGCGGTACAGAAGGCGGGAATACCAGGGTTCGCAGGATGTTTAGAGCACACTAGCATGATTTGGCATCAGATTCAGGCAGCCAAGACAGAGAAAAGAGACTTGAATGTCATATTTTTGGATTTAGCAAACGCGTTTGGTTCAGTGCCACATAGCCTTATTTGGGAGGCATTTGATTATTTTAAAGTACCTGGAGTAGTGGTTAATTTAGTAAAATTGTATTTCCAAGATATTAGGCTGTGCTTAAGCACAGCAGGCTTCACAACAGGATGGCAGAGGCTAGAGATAGGCGTCACGGCAGGGTGCACGATTTCTCCATCGGCATTCACAATGGCGATGGAGGTAATCATCAGAGCTTCTAAGTGGGTTGTAGGTGGAGAGAGGCGGCAGGATGGGGTGCGCCTTACACCAATTAGGGCCTACATGGATGAAAAGAATACTTGAGAGACTTAATAAAAACTTAAAGTGGGCTAGTATGAAAATCAAGCCTAGTAAGTCTAGAAGTATCTCAATAAGCAGAGGGAAGTTAAGTGATAGGAAGTTCGTAATAGATGAAGAGGAGATTCCAATAATTAGGGAAAAATCTGTAAAGAGTCTAGGTAGGTGGTACGAGGCAGACTTGAATGACGGAGAACAGGCAGCGCAGTTTCGGAAGGCTGTTGCCGGGGGACTGGATAGAATAGATAAATCAGGGCTGCCAGGAAAGTTGAAACTGTGGTGTCTGCAGTTTGGGTTATTTCCCAGGCCGACGTGGCCACCGTCTGTATATGAGATTTCAACATCCACTGCAGAAAAAATGGAAAAATTAGTTAGCTTTTACATTAGGAAGTGGCTAGGTGTTCCTAGATGTTTAAGCACGGCGGCACTGTATGGGAAAGGCATACTTCAGCTCCCAGTGACCAGTCTAGTGGAGGAGTTTAAATGTACCAAGGTTAGGACAGAGCTCCTGTTATCTGGGAGCAAAGATGCGGTAGTTAGTAAGGTGGTTCCAAACCCAATCAAGGGGAGAAAGTGGAATCCAAGAATCGCAGCGCAGGAGGCAGAAGCAACGCTTAGGCACACAGAGGTTGTGGGTAATGTCCAAATAGGCCGGGGAGGCTTGGGGCTTGGCCCAGGCAAACCGGTGTGGAGTAGAGCAGGTCCCAAGGAGAAGAGAAAGCCAGTCGTGGAGCAGGTTCGTAGACGGGAGGAATTATTAAGGGGTGCTAAGGCAGTGGCCCAGGCTAAGCAGGGACAGTGGGTGAATTGGGAAGGTGTAGACGAGAAAAAGCTTAGCTGGAAAGAACTCTGGAGCACGGAGGAAAGTAGTACTAGATTCTTGATAGGGGCGACTTATGATGTGCTGCCAACTCCCCAGAACCTAAAACTCTGGGTACATGGAGACCCACTATGTTCGTTGTGTTCAGGTACGGCAACTTTAAAGCACATTCTGTCAGGGTGTAAGGTTAGTCTGTCGCAGGGCAGGCATACGCGGCGACATAACCAGGTTCTAAAAAGCTTAGCCGCAGGAATTGAAGAGTTACGGAGGCAGGCAAATGTAGGAGGACCTAAAACGAAGAAAGGTGCAATCGAGTTCGTTCAAGAGGGGGAGAAAGTCGTTAAGACAACAAGAAGAAGGCAAGGCAGCTTAGAAGGTGCTTGTGATTGGGAAATGCAGGTAGATTTAGGAGGAAAGCTTGTTGTTCCCCAGGAAATAGCCGTTACAAAGCTAAGGCCCGACATAGTCTTGTGGTCTAGGAGTAGAATGAAAGTATATTTCGTAGAGCTGACTGTTCCGTGGGAGGCCTTAGTTGAGGAAGCATATGAAAGGAAAAAGCTCAGGTACGCAGAGTTAGGGGCAGAAGCAGAGCAGCGGGGATGGAAAGTTAGGATTTGTCCAGTGGAAGTAGGATGTAGAGGATTTGTAGCAAGGTCTGTTGTCTCTTTGGTGAGGGAGTTGGGAGCAAGTGGACAGAGTGTGAGGAAAATTGTAAAGGACATGTCAGATGAGGGAGCAAGATCCAGTCAGTGGATTTGGATGAGAAGGAGTAACGGTAGCTGGGGGCCCAGCAGGGGGAGCGCTTAGGATAGACAGACTCTTAGGAGAAGCAAGGAAGAAATCCAGGAAGAGGAAGTGTTTTTAAGTGGGGGTGTGGCCTGTGTGAGCCTCTTTGAGACCATGCGGTTAGTCCGGGTGAGGTGGCCTGTACCGTTTGCTTGTATCGAATTGGTTTGTTGTGTGTCTGTGGCCGCTTAGGTGAGTTTGTTTGTTTTAGGTGAGTTGCATGGTGCGGTGTTAGAGCGTGAGGGGTGTAGAGCACAGCCTAATCCGGCGGGGGAGAGCCAGCCTAAAAAGGCCCCTCTCCCTGACTCTACATCCCTCATTGTCTTGGAGAGTGGGGGGGTGGGGGGGGGCAAGAGCACAGCCTAATCCGGCGGGGGAGAGTTTAGCTCAAAAAGGCTTCTCTCCTTGACTCTGCCTCCTTCAAAATGGCCGCCACTTTCTCCAACTGTTCAGGGGAGTTTGTTTGCTGAATCTGCTAGTGCGTTTTGTCAGAGTTGATGATGGTGTCGTTTGTGGTAGCGTAGGCAAGATGAAGAAAATGGTCGCGGCGTGAGGAGCAGTGACGGCTGGCATTAGGGGAGTGACTCTGGGACGCCAGTGATCACCGTCTAGCCTCCTGGAGGTGTCGCGGGACCAACTAGACGAAACACTGGCGAAAGGAGGTTCCCACCCGATGACCCCAAAGACATGTTAGTTATCACTGCTCATTAGTCTGTACGGCTAAATTAATAGTTATCACGGGACATGTTAAGCTTAGGGAGCTATTCACTGAGTCTGGTCCATTTTCTGTAGCACAAGCTTTGTGTTTATCTAAAATTTATGTATTTATGTATTTATGTATTTATTTATTTATTTATTTATTTATTTATTTATTTATTTATTTATTTAATTTTACGTTCTCGTCCGGTGCAGCCAGGTACTCCCAACCCGGTTGTGAAACACTGACAACGTGACAGAAATCACCGAGGTCCTTGTTCCGGCCTCATTCAGCGCAAGGTAACGTAACAGTTTTTATTATGTGGATCTATTAAAGGAGAAAGTGAGAGATAAACAGTGTCATGTGGTGGAAATTACTGTGATGAAGTTGCATAAACAAGGGAGTTTTATTCCGCTGAATGTAACTCAGCAGTTGTGGCGGGACAGTCTGCAGCTGCGTTCTCATACATTGTCCTTGCTGATATGTTCCCAGACGGCTTAATGAATACACTGCGGTCATGTGATGTGTGAGAACAGCAGCTAAAGGATAAGGGGACAGATCTGTCTTTTCTTTCCTGCCCTCAGTGAGCACTACTCGGCCACCGTCGCTTGGGTGACGGACACCCGTATTGCGGTCCGGTGGCTGAAGAGGGTTCAAAACCACCTCATCCTTCAGATCTACAGCTCGAGGTAAAAACATGTCATCGACCAACAAACAAACAAACAAACAAACAAACAAACAAACAAACAAACAAACAAACAAACAATATATCGCAGGAGACATTAGGGGCTGTAACACAGGGTCTCAGTCACATGGTGCATGTTCATTTAGAGTGTATGTGTGCCTGCCTGCCTGCTTGCTTGCCTGCCTGCCTGCCTGCCTGCCTGCCTGCCTGCCTGCCTGCCTGCCTGCCTGCCTGCCTGCCTGCCTGCCTGCCTGCCTGCCTGCCTATGTAGACATGTTACCATCCTGTCAACACCTCCTTAAAATAAAAGTCAAATACTGCACCGGTAACTTACTTACTATACTATGTCGTTTTCTTACATTCATACCTTACTAAATGAGGGCTTTTTTGATGTTTAATACACTGAAGAGCGTCTGTGTGTTGGTCCTGGAAACTAGTAAGATGAGATAAGATTTGAACTGGCAACCTGTGAGTCTGTAAAGTATCCCTCTAACTCTTTAAGCCACCGGGTCAAAGAAGCATCTTTGTCAAGACTTGTAAGTCCTATTAAAAAAAAAAAAGAGATTTCAACATACAACCTGTACAACCGGTGTTTTGGGCAGATTGAAATTCTGACCTTCTTGATCTTCTGACTGGAAGAGGACGATCCATGGACCTGTCACTCTTTATGGACAAACCGGGTTCTTCCCGTTTCCTCCTGAAAGACACAGGATTTAATCTGAAGTGCTTCCAGAACACTTCAGTTAAGAAAGCAGGATAAGTGTGTTTTTTCACCACTGAACAGACAAGCTGTCGAACATGCAGTTCAGTGGCTCAATGTGAAAACAACATGAAAACAGAGTCATGAGAAATGGTTCATGCGTCTCATTTCTCTAAAGCCACGTCTCCTTGTCTCCTCACATCTTTTCCTTCATCATCTCTCACGTCTTCAGTAGGAGGGACGAAGACGCAGGGAAGAGATGTGAGAGGGAAAGGAGGATTTAAGGGAATTGAAACGAAGCACATTAATAAACCTCTGGATACACAGCTATTTAAACTACAGCAATATTATCATGTGAGTTACAGCCTGCCTCTTTGCAACAGGTCCCGGTCCAGCAGAGTGTGGTGTGTCTCTAACACACACAGAGCTTTGAGTCAGAGAACGGACACTGATCCGTGCTGCCGAGTTCACGTCCACATCAGCTCACACACATCATTCATCTGAACGTCGACTCAAATGTACATCATTGATTGGCTCTTCTTCTCTGTTTCTAGATGGCGTCGTGAGGCTGCAGCGACGTGATTCACGACTACAGAAATCAGCAGAAAGAGGCCGATGTGAGGTGGGTCTGTCAACAAAACACACATATCCCACACAGAAATATTATGATGTAATTAAGATTCAGAGAAATCCCTCAGACAGAAATATTAAAAGACACTATAGTTGATACATTTGAATGAATCTGGAATAATCTAACACAAGTAACGCTTTGGATGCAGGATTATACCTTGTAAAGGAGAATTTCTAAATTGCCTTATTTCTCCATTAAGCGTCTGAACCCTTTATCCTCCCCCAGAGAATCTGCAGCTGTCTCGGGGCCCCTGACCTATTAAACAAGTTGTTGAATAGTTGTAGATGTATTATCAAATGGATTATGTAGAGTTTTTCCTAATAGTTGCCATTTTGCAATAAAATCCTTATTGAGAGAAAATAATCATGAATAATCTATGATTTTGGTTTCCGGTGTTCATGTTTTATATGTTGCTGTGTAATGTGCTCATTGATATTTGTGCTAACTGTTTTTAGCACTTACTGTGATTTGTTAAGCCATACATACCTTTTGGAGACTCGTAATGATGCTAAACTTTGTCCTCCTGATGTGAGTCTCTGTCACTTCACACGACTCTGACGGTGATGAAAAGAGAAAGTGCACGTGTCAGATTGACGAACAGAGACGGCATCAAGAGTTTACACAATGATGCTTTAATGTTGTTATTAGAACTGTACTAATGACTGATGTTAATCACAGTCAAACATTTGCCGATTGGACGCAGAACGCACCTGCGGCGCAAAGGTAAGGCTAACTGATTAGCTGCGCGCTTTAGCATTAGCACTGTCTTTATGCGAAACCTTTTGACTTACTTCAGTTTTCATGCGTAAGTGTGTGTTTTGTGATGAATGAGCTTGTTTTATGTCTAACTCTATACTTTAGGCTTCCTTATGTTGCAGCGTAGCTCCACGTGGGTGAATTATTTCCCTCGCAAATAAATGTATGTGGTGGTATAGCAGTTTGTGGTTCCGGTTTATTCAAGTCACATTAATACTGCAAATAATAAGTTGGTACGTCTTAATGTTTTAAAGCACGACTCTAGTGCTGAGTTTTGTGTCTTTGTTGTTGTGTTTTCCAGGTGTCGTCGGTCAGCTGCTGTCGCCCGGATGGAGGTATATGTAGTAAAGTGGCTTTACACCAGATTTGAAACTTAACGCAGCAGCAGCAAACAGCTATTTTCTATGTAAAGCACTTGTATTTATTTTTGGATATGTTCCCGTCTCTGTAAAAAGACAAACACTGATCCAAATGTTACATCATGACCTCCTAGGTTGCAATCATTGAGTTATGATTTAGATATATTGTTGTGTAAAGTGCTGCTATAATAGTAATGTTAGGACTGATATTTCAAACCGTTTTTGTGGGTTTTCCATTCAGTTTGTTTGACATTTTAGAGCTCACCGTAGTAGCGTTAAGGTTACAAATGACTTATTGTCGGCCGCTGACTTGGATGCAGAGTACCCTTCTACATGGTGTAGGAACATGGGTAGGCATTAAAATGAGATCGTTTTCATCAATCACTGAGCTACAAAAGGTTAGATGTGTTTATTTATTGTGGGTCGGTTCGGGTATCAGACAGGCCTCCCTCTGCTGTCTTTTTAGCGTGTATGAAATGTTGCTGCGGTGGAGTCGTACGATGGTATTGCTCCACTGCTCGCCTACTGTCATTGGTTCCCTGTTTGGTTTATTAGTCCCTCGTAATTGTGACAAACTTGTCAGGGTTTGGACGGTGTAGAAGAGATTTATGTGTTGGACTTTCACACTTAAAGATAAATTTGTCTGGTTTTGCTGTTCCCAGTTATTAGTGAAATAAATAAATTCATGTGGCAGATGATTTAATTAATATCTGTCAAAAAGGGTGTTTTATTTCATGTCATATTCTTTTTCCTTGCTGTGGATTGAATCCGGACCGACGAGAGCCGTGTGATCTGCATGCATGCATGTATGTATATATATATATGATGGTTGAGCCTGTGGTGAGTAAACTTTACATATATATATACTAGTGTTAATAAAATATTTAATGTATGTTGTGTTTTATTTACATGACCTCTTACTTTGTGTTTTCAGTGAGTGGCGGTGAAAGAACTAGTCTGTCTCTGTCTCTGTCTCTGTCTCTGTCTCTGTCTCTGTCTCTGTCTCTGTCTCTGTCTCTGTCTCTGTCTCTGTCTCTGTCTCTGTCTCTGTCTCTGTCTCTGTCTCTGTCTCTGTCTCTGTCTCTGTCTCTGTCTCTGTCTCTGTCTCTGTCTCTGTCTCTGTCTCTGTCTCTGTCTCTGTCTCTGTCTCTGTCTCTGTCTCTGTCTCTGTCTCTGTCTCTGTCTCTGTCTCTGTCTCTGTCTCTGTCTCTGTCTCTGTCTCTGTCTCTGTCTCTGTCTCTGTCTCTGTCTCTGTCTCTGTCTCTGTCTCTGTCTCTGTCTCTGTCTCTGTCTCTGTCTCTGTCTCTGTCTCTGTCTCTGTCTCTGTCTCTGTCTCTGTCTCTGTCTCTGTCTCTGTCTGTCTCTGTCTGTCTCTGTCTCAGTCTCTGTCTCTGTCTCTGTCTCTGTCTCTGTCTCTGTCTCTGTCTCTGTCTCTGTCTCTGTCTCTGTCTCTGTCTCTGTCTCTGTCTCTGTCTCTGTCTCTGTCTCTGTCTCTGTCTCTGTCTCTGTCTCTGTCTCTGTCTCTGTCTCTGTCTCTGTCTCTGTCTCTGTCTCTGTCTCTGTCTCTGTCTCTGTCTCTGTCTCTGTCTCTGTCTCTGTCTCTGTCTCTGTCTCTGTCTCTGTCTCTGTCTCTGTCTCTGTCTCTGTCTCTGTCTCTGTCTCTGTCTCTGTCTCTGTCTCTGTCTCTGTCTCTGTCTCTGTCTCTGTCTCTGTCTCTGTCTCTGTCTCTGTCTCTGTCTCTGTCTCTGTCTCTGTCTCTGTCTCTGTCTCTGTCTCTGTCTCTGTCTCTGTCTCTGTCTCTGTCTCTGTCTCTGTCTCTGTCTCTGTCTCTGTCTCTGTCTCTGTCTCTGTCTTGTCTCTGTCTCTGTCTCTGTCTCTGTCTCTGTCTCTGTCTCTGTCTCTGTCTCTGTCTCTGTCTCTGTCTCTGTCTCTGTCTCTGTCTCTGTCTCTGTCTCTGTCTCTGTCTCTGTCTCTGTCTCTGTCTCTGTCTCTGTCTCTGTCTCTGTCTCTGTCTCTGTCTCTGTCTCTGTCTCTGTCTCTGTCTCTGTCTCTGTCTCTGTCTCTGTCTCTGTCTCTGTCTCTGTCTCTGTCTCTGTCTCTGTCTCTGTCTCTGTCTCTGTCTCTGTCTCTGTCTCTGTCTCTGTCTCTGTCTCTGTCTCTGTCTCTGTCTCTGTCTCATTGTATATTATAATAAATATATTAAAAAAAAAAAAAAGAACTTTATTGAAGAAAACATTTTTATTAAATATACTAAGTCAAAAACAGCAACACTGCTAGATGCAACAACAGAGTATCTGACATCTACTTAAACATAAGACTTTGGTTGCTGATTCCTAAGTATATCTTTTGCCCATAAGATATACTTAGGAATCGGCAACCAAAGTCTTACGTTTAAGTACATGTCAGATACTCTGTTGTTGCATCTAGCAGTGTTGCTGTTTTTGACTTAGTAACACATCTCCATACCACAATTAGCAGTTGGTTGGTTGGTTCTTCTCTTTCCCCCATGGTTTGTGAGCAGGAATGGGCTTGGTGTCATCAGCAAGGGGCTCTTGGTGCTGGTGGAGGAAAAGGCAGAAGGTAAATGCTTGTGATAGTGTTACCTACAGCTTTTCAACACTTACCTTTCATTGTTGGTGACACCACAGCTCCTTTAAAAAAAAAAAAAAAAAAATAGTAATTAGATGATTTGGGTTTAACACACCTGCAAACAATACATAAATAAAAGCAGTTGTATTTGCCAACATGTGAAGTGACTTACCAGAGTGTTTGCAGAGAGCACCCTTCAGTCTTTGCTTCATCCTACACAGCTGTGAGCCATGAAGCACACAGCAGAGACAATGAGTGCAATGGCTGCCGCCTGCTGTAGACAGAGTGAACAAATGTTAGAAACACTTACAGGAAAGGAGCAGGGCAGGTCCTCAGTGTTTGCTGTGAGCAATGAGGGTAAAAGACTTACCGGAGAAAGAAGTTGGCCTTCACCCATGTCTTCGGTGTTTGCTGTGAGGAAGGAAGCAGAGAAAGAAGTTAGCAGGGCCTCGGTGTTTGCCGTGAGCCATGAAACACACGGCAGAGACAATGAGTGCAATGGCTGCCGCCTGCTGTAGACAGAGTGAACAAATGTTAGAAACACTTACAGGAAAGGAGCAGGGCAGGTCTTCACCCATGCCTTCAGTTTTTGCTGTCCAAGCCATCGTTTGCTGTGAGGAAGGAAGCAGAGAAAGAAGTTAGCAGGGCCTCGGTGTTTGCTGTGAGCCATGAAACACACAGTACAGACAATGAGGGTAAAAGACTTACCGGAGAAAGAAGTTAGCCTTCACCCGTGTCTTCGGTGTTTGCTGTGAGAAAGGAAGCAGAGACAATGAGGTTAGCAGGGCCTCGGTGTTTGCTGTGAGCCATGAAACACACGGCACAGACAATGAGGGTAAAACACTTACCACACAAAGGAGTTAGCTAGCAGCCCCTGCAGATCTTCACCCGTGCCTTCGGTGTTTGCTGTGAGGAAGGAAGCAGAGAAAGAAGTTAGCAGGGCCTCGGTGTTTGCTGTGAGCCATGAAACACACACAGCACACGTCGGTCTTCACACAAGGACTGACACACCGGCACTGCTGCTCAAGTAGCACACTGCTGATTGCTCACACCTGTGAACAGCCAATCGCATCTCCTCACTGGGCGGTGCCTCGGTGACACTCCTAATTGCACAGGGCTGCGCCTCGTTGACGCTCCTAATTGGATCCTCCTGCATCGATACAAACAAAGTCAACCTCTTGCAACAGAGAAAGTATGTAAACACTTCCAAGCAACACTTGATAATTTGCACAAAGCTGAAAAAGTCACTTTACCTCTGGAACTACATTCACCCACTACACATTCTGTACAATGACAGCAGACACCGTGAACTTTTAAGCAACATCTCCATTATACTACAGTAGAAGGAAACTGTCAAAATATTCTCACATAAAAGTACAAAGTAAGTCACTTACATATGGGGGGGGGGGGGTGATATAGATGACCTGAACAAAATAACACAAACACCTTGACACCACAGCTACAATCCTCTCGGAGCATGACTTTAGTCTTGCGTATCAGTTATCTGCCTCCTGCACTCTGTATGAGCCCTGAACAAACAGCATCACTCCATCCACACCACAAGCCAAATGAGATTCAAGCACTTGTTACATCCACTGTCAATGTTCAATACAATGATTCCTCTTCCGTTATCTCACAGACACATAAAGATCACAACACAAACATGCTCACATCTTTGGTTCCCTCACACACTTCATACTACATGATGCACGTGTAAGTGTGTGACACGGTTCTCACCAAATAGTCCTTCGAAGTAAGACATCTCCAATTGGACCCTCTGTATTCATACATCAAAACTTCTCTTCCCCCATCTCACAGTTGATGAGCAGCTGGACCTACCACACCACAACAAAACAAACAAACAAACAAACATCAGCAAACCAACGGTGCCACTACATACACTGAACTGGACATTTCACAGTGTGCACCTTTACTGCCTCTCATCCATGTCACTTCTACTGCTAGACAGCTCAAATACAGCACACACAAGTCAAAGATACATACATACGTTTCACACAAGCCAAGGACTGTAGACTTTGGTTGTTGATCTCAAATACTCATGCTTCTTCTTCTTCTAGCAGTAAAAACAAACAAGACAGGGGCTATGTTGTTACATCACCTACTGCAGAGTAAAAAACTATTTCCACTCAGTTCAAAAGAACCAATGGACCATAAACACATCTCAGTGTGAGCTGACACAGTAAGGACATCGAGTGTAAGATGGTGAATAAACTAAGAGCTACAGAGTTCATGTAACACATGAAGTTGTACATGCAATATACTGAATGACTTCTATCTCACCTGACATCAGGTAACACTTAACTGGGCGGCTCCGGTATCAGCACCACCATCTTACAAGGACTCCTGTAGAAGAAACAAGACAAAACCAACAGGCCTTGTTCAAAAAAAAAAATATATATATATATATATAAATAAATAAATAACAACAACAACAACAACAACAACAACAACAACAACAACAACAATAATATAAGATTGTCCAAGTTCTGTACCTTACTACACTATGACATTTTTAAAACATATTATACTGAGGTACCCGGGGAGAACATGCGAACTCCACGCAAAAAGATCGCACGGCCGAGCCTCGAACCGGGAACCCTCTCGATGAGAGGCGACAGCGCTAACCGCTGCGCCAACGAAAAACTGACTGTGTACCTGGAAGTGATTGAAGTCATTGGTGGTGATAAGATAACGAGATACGGAAAAGGCTGCAGCCCAGAGAGGAATAAGTGAAGATTTGGAATGTTAAGATACATGAATAAAATGAAGAAAGAAGAAGCGGTAATGGATAAATGAAGCAAAGACCATGTCATCCTCCTCATGCCACCGCAACAAACTACTGCACAAGCAAAGACACACTTAACTGTCAGAAAATATCATATGTTTTGTCAATGTCTTCTGTCCAGGCTGCCGAATGAACAGAGGAGCGCTTTCTGACTAAAGCACCGCAGGCCGTCTTCCCCTCTTTGTTTTGATTTTCCTTTGCCTTTTCCTACATTTTCTATCAATGATATCACCAGTTCAGATGCTTGAAAGTCAACAGAGAAATTACATTTCAATTATTAATACTACTACGATTTCCTTTGACATGATTTGGAAGTTAATGGCAGAGCTACACAAAGTTGTTTCGTGATATTTCATTGAATTGAACTTACCCAAATGTTTGTAGCGTGTGCTCGCGTCCGAGCTCCGTCCAAGCCGAGGTGTAAGGTCAGACTGTCAAACAGGTGTTGGTTGAATCCGATTTGATTTATACAAGGGGGAACCCGGATTGTACTAAGTGGGGTGTTTGGTTGTATGTTGAAATCTCAGCTTACTACTTTTCCTAACATAAGATTCTTACTATATTAGATTATTACAGAAATTGGATCACTAAATGAATACATTTCCTGCCTACTGACATTTACTTGACAGCAGCTAATGAAATATATTCATATGTAATAATCTAATATAGTAAAATTCCAAAATGTTTCATAAAACTGGCAAGCTTGAGCATGTGGGGCTTCTCCTGCTCTTCGGCTTACTTACTTACTTACTTACTTACTTACTTACTTACTTACTAACTAACTAACTATAATATCATATTTTTTTGCCTTATTACAATGCCATAAAAACATAGTGTAAATAATGCATACTGCTTGATTGTGAGACAGTATGATAAATATACACATTCTTAATAATCAGACTCCTCATGGTCAGTTTCTATGTTTGCTTGGTTTTGTCCCCTGTAATCCCCATCGCTTTTATTCAGCATTTGAATGTAGCTATTGTGCACTCAGTCCATGTTTTATTTCATTTAACACAGTACTGCCGTCTAAAGAAACATCAAAACTCGGGAGTTTTCCAACACTAACAGGAAACAAAACTGACCGGGTTTCTGCTTATTTCTTCACTTCATTGCAGCTGTTAAAAACACGCAGGAGTCCAAACAGAAATAAATACACAAACTCAATCGCAGCTTCAGCCCCTGTTCGATAATAACATTGCTCAATTCTAACAAGCATGTTCAAAAAATTAAATACCCACGCGTCATCTCTACCTGGGGAATGACGGACATCCTCTGACGCAGGTCGTGGAGGCCGATCTCTGACGTCAGGACGCCGTCTATGCGGATCTCTCCCTGCGGCTCCCGTCCTCACCGTGTTCTCCACACGCTCCACTGGACGTTTCCTATCGGCGTCACGAGGCCTCAAGTCCTCTCTCTCTCACACACACACACACACACACACACACACACACACACACACGCACTATTTAAAACATTGATGTTTTAGTAAGTAAACAAACAAACAAACAAACAAACAATGTAGTGCCCTTAAACTTCCACCGGATGTCTGAAAAAACACAGAGAGGCTCCAAAAATAAAACAACCAATAACTACACAAACACTGATTTTTAACAAAAAAAACAACAACAACAACAACAACAACATAATATACTGTCTCGTCATCACTCTTGGTAAATAAGCACTATTGTGAATTGTGCCTCCTTAGATATACTTTTTACAGTCTGTGAAAATGTTTGCTACAGGTGTTCAATGTCAAGTCCAGTAAGATACTTTAATAGATGCTGACAAAGTAAATCGTTTTGATTTTATTCATTTTTATCCGTGTTTTGAGCAGAGATGCTCATCGTGACATCTTCCTTTATGTAGTCAATTTATTTTGAGCATTACAATAAAAGCTGTCAATCAGCATAATCGTGTCTGTCAGCAACATTATCTTTAGTCAAAGACTGAACTGTGCAGTTTTCTACACTACACTGTTGTCAAGCTCCACATTATATGCAATAAGTGACATGTTTGATATGTAGCCAAGCTTACTTCTTACCCACCTTAGCTCCACTGTCTGTGAGTGAATTTTTGAATTTAATAAGCTTTATATTCTGGTCAACGTTTCCATTTTTCCTCTATATTTTGGACAGGTGCCCCTGCGGAAACTGTGCAACCGTGCCCGCAGAAGCTGAGAACATCCGATACCACAGGTAGCATTCTCACTAGACGCACTAATCACTCATTTCTTTTCATTACATTACATTACATTTATAATAAACCGTAGCATTTACCATTTGGAATTCACCCTAGGTTACCAGACGGCTTTGGGAGATCGAGGAAGAATTACCACGTATATGGTCGGCCGCGCTGACTGCGGTACTTTACGGTTGAGAGGAATACACCGGTACGTTTTGCTTCTTTGTAAAAACATATAGTTTCAATCTAAATAAAATGGACTAACGTACCCTCAAATAAATTAGTGACGAGCCAATCTCAATGCTACAGTCTTCAAATCACTGCTACGGCCCCGAGTCCTGATTTTAACTCAACTCAGAGCGGAAGTTGAACACTCAGACTTCTTTGTTCCTTTTTTTATTGATAATAATTTGGTGTAAGATATTGATATCTATATTTATATTACAACATTCTTCAATTTCATAGAAAGGCAGGTGGTTGGTGCTAAGATGACTCATAAAGAACATGCAGCTAATGTTTTTTAATTATCAACACTGTGTCAAGTTGCATCTTTAGATTTCATGTTTTCAAAAGTGGTTAACTTTCTATCAATTAAATATGATTAAGCACTAAGAGTCTCGATACTCACTATGATGCCGAACTGCCGCAGAGCCAGTCGGATCACCTCATTGGTCGAGTCTGAGTTGCTGACAGGAAGCGTCTTGGTCTAATGGGAGGAGACATTCACATACAGCATCAACAGGACATCACTTTACACTGCAGGGAAAGTATCACCGCACGCACGCACGCACACACAAAAGATGGAGGATAAACATTTAAATAAACTTACAACAGCAAAAGTGTTGATTCCCTTCCCATACACTCTCAGAGGGATGGTCTTAGGCTCCTCCTTCTCTTTCTCTTCTTTTATCCGACTGCAGAGAAAAACAAAGTGGTGAGATTTGTCCTGACACACACACACACACACACACACACACTCAGTACTTCATGCTGATGTGTGAAGGCAGAGTTTACCTTCTGAGGGTGGAGAGCCATCTCTCTTTCTGTTCTGTGGAGCTGAGGGGAACATGAAGTAGAAACATCAAAGAACATCACATGTAATTACAGCCTGTGTGTGTGTGTGTGTGTGTGTGTGTGTGTGTGTGTGTGTGTGTGTGTTACCTAAACGTTGCAACACAGTTGGAGGTGGGCCAGCCAATGACAAAGCTCCTGTCGGGGTTGGTGCTTCCCTCACACACCTCGTCCGTGCAGCCTGCCGTCCACATCTCACACACACACACACACACACACACGCTCTAATTTTAACCTTAGACCCAGGTATTAACCTACTTCAGCGGTGAATGACACGAGCAGCAGCCAAAATGTTCCTAAACTCGTGCTTTACTTGGCTTTGGCGATGACCGGGATGTCGGTGAACAGGAAGAGGTGTCGGTCCTGAGTCTGCATCCCCGTCTTCAGCTGCGCGTGTCCGTGGAGGAGAAAGGACTGGACCGACGGACAGGTCTCGGGACACACGGGGGCCACATCACTGACGCTCGAACTGAGCACTGCAGATTCGACGCGCAGCTTGTTTTCATTCGATGCAACTACGTCATATTAACCGACAGGAGGCCGCGGGGGAATCTCCATCTCAGACCACATTTCCTGTAAACTACTTCTGCTTCTTGTTTTACGAAAAGTTTCAGATGAACATCAAAAAAGTCCCGTCATATGTGGATGAAGCTTCTTGAAAAAATCTAATGTTGAGTCTTGGTGACATGGTGATTAATGCAGGTATGTGATTCTTATCTTTGACTCAGAGCGGAGGTGAAACACTGAGCTTGACACAGTGATATCCTCGCTGTAATGTTTCAAAACCACTCTCTTATTATACTGTAACTTGCTTTTGCTTCAGACCAGTGACTCACTGGTAATGCTAAGCAGCAGCAGCTAACTCATTGGTCCAAGCCTCTCTGTCTCCTCATATAAGGAGCTGTTCTGAGCAAGCAACGTCTGTGGACGTCCAATTCTAGTCGATATCACGTCCGTCCGTCCAGGCCACAATCTGGACGTCTATATGACAGCCAGAACTATTCGATAAATGACATTGAGTGAAGTAGTCCAGCCTGGCCCGATTTTGGACGTCTACTTACAGACAGAACTAGTTGAAAATAGACGTTCTGAGAGGCCACAATCTGGACGTCTATATGACAGCCTGAATTAGTTAATAAATGACATTGAGTGAGGCGAGGCAGGCCCCTTAGAGCTGTTTTTTTGTCATGAAGAGTGAGGTTTCAATGGCTGTTCTCCATTGATCTGCCTGTACAGCATAGACTTCTTAAAAATGAACCAATACTCAGCAATATTCATTGTTTTTAGTAATACTTCAATGATTTTTGGAGGTTTATGTTACTCGCAACTTGTTGCCATGCAAATAAATAGTAGTTTGAATTCAAAATCACAGAGGCTAAGCCAAAACCTGAGTACCTGGGAAAATATATATATTTTCATCATAAATGTTGCATTTTGGTGTATTTCCATCAGGTTTACAGTTACAATTGTTGTATAGGAGTTGGAAAACAAATTCAGCAGAAAAATTGGCTACTGGACCTTGGTTAATGGTTATAGTGCTTTATTGTTACAGTGCATTTTTACAAGGCAAGGATAAAAAAATTCCTTCGTTGCATCTTGACTCTATAGAAATGGTTTAAATACCATGGATTCATGTTAGCTTCTTTCAAAAGTGACCAGAATAATGAATATAGGCCATATGGTTGAGGAGTTATTCCTGATTTGGGCAGGTTTTGCCTCCGGATTCAGAGATTAAAAACAAAAAAAAACCTTTTCCGTATGCAGTACCGGCAGCCATCCTAACATCAATAACTTGATTTAATCTATTTATCCACATATTCCCCGTTTGTTAATAATAATAATTTGTCATTTTTTATAGAATATAGAATATTTTTTATTTAACAACTGTCTCTGTGGTTTGGTATTTAAAACATTTTTGGCTGTAAGGTCGTACGGTATTAATAAAGTTCGGTTGAATTAACCAATCACGTTCTTGTTACCAGACTGATATCCTTCCGCTGTGAAAGTAGTTCTACTTTTATAGTGGTGATTAATCATTTAATTGGGACTCGTAGCGGTTAACATTGCCTTTAACGACTACTTCGACCTTTTATGAAATGACATTGCTTTTTTAATCGAGCCAACTTGCCAGGAAAGTTTTCTGTAGTGCTGTCGCACGGATGGATATGAAGTCTGCAAGGAATTGTACAATCACACAGTGGACTTGGCAGTTACTCGGCTCGTGCAGAAAATTAAACTAAACTTCCATAAAACCCTAAAACGAAAGTCTTTGTAAAACACGCATGACATTGTTAGGCAATTTATCAAGTCTCATTTTGTACATACGACTTGGAAAACAACGTTTGCTAGAATTTTTTTTTTTTGGCGCCTGCTAGCAAACCGCTTCGTATAACGTTAGCGCCACTTGGGCCGTTAGGTTAACTTGGTTGTGACTACAGGCAACATTTACAGATCAGGTCGTTTTGCAGTTAGAGGAAATGTGCTTCCTAACTCTCTTATTATTTTATGCATCCAGGTTAAAAACGTTATATTGCTGTTTATTCCTAAATTCAAAATCTGCTTTTTTTGGATGCACAAAAGCTAATGTTATCCATTTTAAATGGGAGTGCGGTAGGCTTCATATCAGACTTTTCCCTTGATGAATAATTTAATTTGTTTTAGTACGAAAAATAATATAGTTTTTCATATGATTTTCTACATATATTTAAGGCCAGAGGCTGGCCGTGTGTGCGAGTGACAGTTAGTGAGAGCCAGCCTATGCTGGCTAGAATGGGCCGTGTGAACTGGACAAGCTGAATGTGCAGGGGCTAGCCTAAGGGACAGTAAGAGTATATAATATTTCGTAATGACTCATTGAGACGGACTGGGAACATTATCTTTTAAGTAGAGAATGTCGAGCTGTATGTTTACTTCTTCACCTGAGGAAGATGAGGTCGAAAGAAGTATTCCTATCATAAATAAGACAGTAACTTTGTGTTTAGTTGGAAATCTTAAAATTGTCATGTTAGATGTCATAATATAAATCTTCATATAATCTTTAAATTATCAGATGGTGTGATCTTTTTGTAAATTATGGTGGTTTTAATTCTACTGATCTGACATGCCCACTCCAAACTCCCCCGTCCTCAATTTCCGTGACAGCCGGCTGTCGCAAAGCTTAAACTTCTCCAGACTCAACGCAGACAACTCACGCTGCTGTCTATTTTGAGAGTGCACAGTTTACCACAGTCCTCAGCTAGTATTAGCTGCTGCGATGCCTAACTACTGCTGTGTTCTTTTAACGCCCTCCTTTAATTAGACTTATGTGTCCTACAGAGGTCATGCACAGTTGACAGATGGTCATCAACCCCACCATGGTTATTCTGTAGAGAATATTTTGAATAATTCAGTATTTTCAGTTGTCTGGCTGGTCCTTTAATATAGTTTTGTATGTGATCAGTCTGCAGTTTCACTTTATTTTCTTGTATCATCATGTAGCTATTAGTCTAATTTGTTGTACTTAACATCGCCATTGTAGAATGTAACAATTCATTTTAATGCGAAATGTTTTTCTGACATCTTAATACACTTGATGATAAATTTGTTTTTTCTATCTTCATAGAGAAAAGAAGAGCCGCCAACCAGGTAAGTTCACTATTAAGACATGTCCTCGACATTTTGTTTATCATTCAGCTTTGTGGAAGACTTTCTCTATATTGCTTGAATTAAATTGTTGTGATTTTCTTTTAAAATGAGAAAATATACAAGCTACCTACACTGTTTCCCCACAGAATTAAATCAACATGCAGATAACTAGCATTGTTGATCGTGACTGACTGAATATTCTGGTGTTGACTTTTCAGGTTCATCTAAGTCATACAGCAGGGAGAGGTCCACTGCATGTAAGTATAGCCACTCATCGTATATATAAAATCAGCATGCAGATAACTAGCATTGTTGATCACGACTGACTGAGTCCCACCCGCGCACCTTCAGGCACCGTCTCAATCCCCCTTCTCTTGTTGAGTGAAAGAAGGGCAGCGCGTACCTTGTGGATACAGTAACTGTTACAGTAAAATGGTTGCAAAATGTGACTAAATGGAGCCATGCACTTTATCGGCAACAGAGACTTCACACCCCACGGACCACGTTTTCTTAACCATAATGATATGTAAAGCAGTCCTCCACCATCATTTCAGTTGCGCTGCATTTGACAAATGTCTGCCGTGTGATCCAAACTCCACAAACATACATTTACGAAGGGAGAGCGGTCACAGGACTGGGATAGTCGGGTATAGGGCGTTCGATCACAAAATGCTAAAAGATATCAATACGTCAGAACGTGTCTCTGCCTAGCAATTAATGTTACTGGTATTTCTTGTGCTCAAGTAGCCTACGACACAGTGACTCGACTTAAAGTTTAAACATAAGTAACTTACTATTAATTTCGAGACGTCTTAGTTTTTTAAGGGAGGTGCTTAGCAAAGGGTCAATTAATGAAGCTGCAAATGGAGGACCCATGAAGCATGTGCTTCTTAAACTAGAGACTCTTGATGTACTTGTCTTGTTATTCGTGCATCAGGACAGTACAAACTTGGATTAGCTAACACAATGTGCCACATGAGTAATAGTTGATGGAAATGGTTGTTCATACAGAAATTTAGATATAAAAAAAAGTTTTCACATAAATGTTAAAAATCTCATTTATTTTAGCCATTTACAAAATACGGAGACGGAGAGAAACTCAAGGTTCATTGAAGAAACCTGACAAGGTTAGGTTCATAGATTCAGTTACCATAGTCATACTCAGAGGTTAACTTACTTCAGTTTCTCAGGTGTGATTTTCCTCCCTTTCTGAAATGGAAAGCCCAGTTTCCCTCATTTAGGGTTAACAGACTCAGAGTTTTCACTATAAACCTGCTTTCTGACACGGGCCTCTGAACAGTAGCATCATTACGTATTGACACGGGCTTTCAATTTGGCTCCTCTGAGGATGTATTCACATGATTTTTTTGTTGGTTGTTTTTTGATATTATTCTTTTTTATTTTAGCTGCTGTTATGCAATGGGATTCTGCTGCGACGGAGGCGCAAATCAGATCTGCAGCTGCGGATCGCTTGAAGCATGCCCCGGGACGAGTTGGAGGAGGTTACAATTAGGTCTCGTTAGCAACTGAATTTTTACTCTTTTCTAATTTTAAATACTTTTATATATTTATAGTTTTGTTATTTTCGTTTTATTCAATGTTCACTGTTGTACAATGTATTTTAAATGTGTTCGTGGCTTTTCATCAAAGCTCTTGAATAAAATTGGATAGTGTGAATCTTAAATCGGCTAATTACCTGTCATCCTTACATCTATCCCCAGCAGTGTTACAGCTCACCCCAGTGGGGAGGTTGTAACTATTAGATGTTCACTTCGATAATTAATGAAGTCCAACACTTTTATGTGTTGTAGACAAATATGGATACTGTGTGTCGACAACTGTCGAGTCATTGATGATCAAACGGAAAGTGATACTATATCATATCATATAAGAATGAATGCTCACTCACTCACTCACTCACTCACTGTCACACACAGATCCAAGTTGTCTATTTCTGCTCAAACATGCATTCTTCACTTTTTATGTTTGTGTCCATTTGAGGACAGTGGAACTTTATACTAATTATCTTTAACGTTTATCCATTTTTTAATATCTGATTAGCAACTCTGGTCATCACTCATCTAATCAGTACGGGACAGTAGTGGTTAATTGTAGTGTGTGCATTTCATTCATGTCAGTGAAGGGTACTACTTTTATAAGCTGTTCTCATTAGTGACCAAGTTTGAATTTTTAACGTTTAATGTCCTGAAAAGATGTGGCCTATATTGCCCTCATGGATATTGTCTTCTGGATGTCCAATAATTGTGTCTTTAACACGTACTTTTATGACATCTTTAAAACGTCCGGAAAAGACGTATTAAAAACTTTCATTCTGGCTCCTCTGAGGACGTCTTCTGGATGTTCCGATATCACGTCTTTAACACGTACTTTTATGACATCTATACGACGTCTAGAAAAGACATCTTTAAAACGTCCGGGAAAGACATCTTTACAACGTCCGGGAAAGACGTATTATAAACTTTCATTCTGGCTCCTCTGAGAACGTCTTCTGGATGTTCGGATATCACGTCTTTTTGACGTGTTTTGGACCACTTTTTGCTCAGTGGGTAGTTTCTCTACATCTACGATGGGTGTCCACGGCCTCTTTCATTAGATTATCCACTTCGGATCTCTGTCTCTATCCCTTCACCGCCATCGCACACTAATTATCTCCCCCACCGTCGACAGATATGTACATTGAGTTTGCAAGATCCACATTTGACCTGTGTTCTGGATTCAACAGACACCGACCCGACGTCGAAGTCTCTCGTTGTGTGAACTGTGTTACGTGCTGCCAAGTCACGTGTGATTAGGCGGAGAGTCGAGAGCAGTAAGAGGTCAGGGAGAGAGTTTCAGAAAGTCACATCTAAAGTCACAGTAAAATTAAACCTGCAGCTTTAAATTGATGCTTTTCCAATGCAAGTTGACTGACTTTCCTGTCTCTCTCACTGCACCTGTCAGAATAAAGCCAAACAATAACTAAAAAGGTGTAAAGAGCTCATTTAATTTCTCTAAAACGCATCATTGCTTCCTTCACTTGCACTTAAAGAACAGAAACGGCAGAAAACAAGAGATTAACAAACGATTACAGACGTGATTTCAGATGACTCCCACATGTTGGGACTCAGTCATTCAATAGACCAAATGTTTCTTTGCTCCACTGGACAAAGGAATTCACAACCCACAGTTCCTCACGGTTCACACCTGGGGATGACCCTTCCCCCCCATGGACCCCACTGGCCAGCCAGTGTGGGCCAGCGTGTGACATGTGACCCCCTAAGGTGTCACAAACAAAACCAGTCTTCTAGACCCCTTCTCTCTCTCTCTCTTCCCTTCTTGGCTCGCTCCGGAGAGCAGCTCCAGCCCTCTCCTCTCGGTTCTTCAAAGGGCAACAAGGCCCCAGCCCAGGTCAGCTCTGCTACCTGAGAAACTAGCTCTCTCGCCGGCCTGCAACCAGCAGCCTGCAAACACTCTTCTCCTCCACAACAGCGACCTGCTTCGGATTAACTGTGAGTGAACCAAATCCTCTTCAGAATCAGCGGCTACGACACAAGGCCGGCTGATTTTCCAAGCAACAGGAGTCGTAGCAGAGTTAGCATGGACCAGCTAACTCTGTGAGGGGAACAAAGGAGATACCAGCAAGCAACACAGCCAGACAGGACTTTATTCCACCAGGAAACCCCCCAAACTCACTGGATTTTACAAACCACTGGAAAGGACCTCTTTGCTTGTTCCAAGGATCGGGTAACGTTAACGGACTGGGCCTAACCTCTCCCAGCACAGCATAGCACAGCACAGCATAGCTAATCAGCAGAAGCCTTAACTTGTTAATGTACTTGTTGATTGATGTCTTGTTGTTGTAATGTTTGCTTAGGTTGTGGTCAGTCATACAGTTAATCGAGTACTCGTATGTTCACACACATAGCAGTACGTCTCAGTCCTAGAACCTGCATGAAGCTAACCTTCCCCCTCTAACCTGGTACCATTAGATTACATGAGCTAGGCTAACAAAGAAACTCACACCCTCCCTCTCACACACACTAGGTGGTCTCAGCGGCCATTTTAGTAGTTTCTTTGTTTACCGCCATCTTTGTAGTCTTCTTTGTTCAGGTCATGTGGTCACAGTGACCACTTTGAGTCGGCCATCTTGCCTTTGTCTGTGTCCCCACAGACACACACACACACACACACACACACACACACACACACACACACACACACACACACACACACACACACACACCTGTATATGCTAGATTAGACATTGTACTTTACTCTGCTCCATTGTAAATAAATGCCTTTTAAGTATAACTACTGGTGTGTTTAATGTTGCACAAGCGTGGATATCGCCAACCTCTACTCGGTAGAATTCCGATCCTTCAACTGTAACTTACTATTGATTTGGTAATTTGGTAATAGTTAGTAAGCTAATGGTTAATCAAAGTTCCAGATTAATGGTAATAAATTGAGACTAAAACCATATTGGCTATTTTGCCTATTAGTTTAGGCTGGTGCCCCGTGAACTTTAATTCATTTTAAAGATATTATTTAATATTAATATTTTTAATATTAATATTTCCTTAATTTGTGATAGCCAATAAATTGATAAACAACCGAAATCTAACACATTTGGTGTCCAGCTCATGAGGTAGAGTACTGTTAACATAATGGTGCCGCCCGTGTGAGGCCGAGTACTAATGATTTCCAGTTACTAATAGAGCTCAGACCCAACAGACAGTTATGTCATAAAACACACGTTCACACTATCACCTCGCTCCATCTTCCGGAGCAGAGGCGGCAGCTGATTATCTGTCTGATTATCACCTCTGTGGCGCTTTTTTACAGAGGGGGGGGGGGGGGGGGGGTTGGTTGGTTGGTTGGTTGGTTGGTTGGTTGGTTGGTTGGTTTACTTCCTCTTCACTTTCCCAAATTTGTTTAAAATATGACACGATGTGTTTCTACTTTCTTCTTCTGATTTCTTAGTATGAATTAAAGAGAAATACGTTTGCTGATTCGACGGCCAGCCGAGACAAAAGGTTGTGTTTGTGTATCGCAAGTGAACATGTAAGTGGGCGAGCCTCAGTGTGTTTGACAGCATGTGTGCCTTCCAGCCGTACTCACATCGTCCGGGTAGTTCGGTTTGAAGCCATCTGGCCGGCGTCTCAGGTCCTCCTGTTCTCTGTGCCTCATCATCTCCTCCTCCTCCTCTCCTCCTCATGCCTGCAGACGGAGAGAAAAACCAAAACAAAGAAATTAGTCAAATAAGAATATATGTGTGCATCTCTAATGCAACAACTTCATGACACAACTACTTAAAGCTTAAAAAATAATTTGTTTGTGCCTAACAATACAAAAGTAGTACAAGTTGGACTGTGTCATTGTGTCCTAATGGTTTGTTCAAAGAAAGAAAACGCACCTCATCTCTATCCGGTTACGGAGCTCCTCCGGTCTCCTCGGCTCCTCCCGACGTCTCGTTAGATCTGGAAAGGACAACGTGAGTGAGGAGGACTGGCAGAAAGAAAGGAAAGGAAGAAAGTATATATGAATATTGATGAGGGGTGGACGATCTTAATCACGATCTGCGTCCTGTTTCCATCCTGATTTGATGAGGATAAAGGCTGACGTATAGTTTAAATCAATATCTACGCTGTAGTGAGCTGCAGCACAATCACTTCAGAATCTCTATGGAGAAGCAAAGTTTGTGCCAGTGCAAGATACCAAGCGCACTAATGTCACAACAGAAGCCCGTATACAATCTTTTCTCATACAAAAGGCGAACCACAACTCACGGGAGGACGCCAATAACCCGTCCCTACCATGTCTCATTAACATGAGCCGATGTTCGTGTTTGGCCGACTCCGGCTCAGCCTCCGGTTTCTCTTTGGCTTCTTTAACGTTCCTGTCCACCTGTTCTCTCTGCTGCTTCTCCTATAACTTTTTGGATGACATAATGTTAAAAAGTGCCAGTTTGTTTCCTCCTCTCCACTAGGAGGAGGCACCCAGTGGTGGCTCAGGACGGTGGTACCTCCAACTTTATAAATAGAGGCCTGAGGATCACTTCCTCCTCTTCTTTCCCAAACACCTTTGTTTGTCAGGCGTTTGCAGGTGTTTGCCGTGTGTCTTTTGACTTGACCTTCAATGTAAGTAGTTGTTTTATATTCCTTTGTGTCTGAAATTAAGGTTATGCATAATTTGTTAAATAATAGTAAGGATTATGAGTTTGATTAACCATTATTGTGATATTCTTGTTTCCTTTTTATCCAGACACATTTAATATCATCTAAAAGTGGATTTATGATTGGTAAGCAAAATATTGTCATTTGCTCTTCTTTTTGTTTTAGAACCACGGCAATCCCCTTATCACCATTTAACAATGAGAGATAAATAAAGCAATTGTATCCTTAATAATCCTGATTCCTGTTGGTTTGTGGATTTACTACAAAATGGTCCTTCGAGCCGGAGACTGAGCCACACTCCGCACAGTGACCCATGATGGCTGATTCACAGACTGATGGCAATACGCTTAATGATGAGCCCCATAGCTCACGTGGTTCTCACTACAGGAAGACTCTTGGCACCAAGTCAGCCTCTAGTCTCCCTGTAAGCGCTCAATTTAGTGTGTATTCTACATGCAGTAATGTTTCTAATCTGAGCGAACTTCAAACTTGTATTCTCGAGGAAAAGAAAAGGAGAGATGAGCTGGAGGAGCTTAAAAGACAAAGACAGGAGGACAAGGAGCTTGATGAACAATGTAAAGAAATTGATAAAAAAAGCCAGAGCTGCTCAGCATGAGCAAGAAGATGCACATAAGGAGAGAGAGAGAGAGAGAGAGAGAGAGAATCGTCCGACAGGCTGGCATGAACCGACGCATTCGTATTAAGGGACAAGAGCTTGAGTCGGCCCGGCTTGTTTCCAGTTTTATTAGACAAAATCTCTCTGCAGATAATCATCCCCATCTTACTGAACAGTATAAATATCAGATCCTCTTGCAACATCTTCAGCACCCAGGAGCTAACAAATTAGCCAGATCCAGCATGCATGATGCAAGACCGTATTCCACCGCTCTCCTAACACTTCGAGAGAAATATGGTCAGCCAAGACTGCTAGTTCAGAGCGAAATAGGTGATGTAGAGGCCCTTGATGATTTTTCCCTTTCTGTCCATGCTCTGGACCCACTAGAGGGCCCTAGTGGGTCTGAAGTAAGATGTGCCTCTCATGTTGATAGACTCCTAAGTAAACTCCCTGTGCAGTACAGAGATGGATTTGTGGAGCACTGTATTAATCGTGGCATTCTGACTGGACAGGCAAACCAAACTTATTCCCTCCTTGACCAGTCAAAGTCAAGAGCCAAACGCATATCAGAGAGAGCTGTTGAGCTACACGAACCGGAAAGACCACGGATGGGAAGGGAACGTCGGCCTTCAAGATCAGGCTCCTCTGTCTATTTGTCAACATCCGAGATAGATAGCACATCGAGAACCTACGGCAAAGATGAGGTAAATGTAAATAAGCCCTACTGTCCCCACTGTAATGTCAGAGATCGTTTCCTTGGTTCATGTACAGAGTTCAGAAAACTCTCCAAAACTGACATTATGAAATGGATCAAAGAGAAGGACAGATGCTCTAAATGTGGGAGAATGCATAAGATGGACAACTGCACCTTAAAGCGGCCATGTAACATCTGTGAGGAGATCCACCTGACCGTTCTCCATGATGTAAGCACAAAGAAACCATCCATAGTGACCTCCTTTACATGGATAAACCTAACCGCTCCCATAAAGTCATGCTGAAAGTTGTCAGTGTGTATCTCCACAGTGGAGAAAGGACCCTCGCAACTCATGCAGTCCTTGATGATGGTGCTGATAGATCTATTCTGCTCCCCCAAGCTGTCCAGAGTTTAGGCCTCACAACTCAGCCGGAAACTATTGCACTGCGCACAGTGAGACAGGATGTGGTACAATTGAATGGGGCATCTATATCTTTTGAAATCTCCCCTATCAACCAACCAGCCAACTGAGAGGTATGTTATCCGTGGAGCATTCACTGCAGAGAATCTTGGACTGTCAGAGCACACATACCCTGTGAAGCAACTCCAAGAGCTATGCCCATCTTATCACAGCCACAGAGCCCATCGTCACGGGTCCCTCTGGTGGCCCATTGGCAGTACATACCAGGCTGGGATGGGCTCTCCGAGGGCCAGCCAGCTTAGTTCAAACCCAACACACTGTCTCCTTCACTCTTACTTGTTACAAAAGTGAATTGCTAAGGAACGTGGAAAGACTCTGGCAGATTGACGCTTTGCCATATGTGAATGAAAAGACAGTTAGAGTAGAGATAGATGGTGTAATGCGCTATGCCACTCCACTGTTAAGAGCTTCCGACATCCCTGTCCTTAAAGCTCCAAAGGAAGCTGTCTCGCCTCGTCTCTGTACTACAGATCCCAAACTTTCTGATAAATACGAAGAGGAGCTGCGTAATCTTGTCCATTCTGGATATGTTCAAAGGATTCCCAGTGAACACGTAGATCAACCACAGGAGACTTGGTATTTCCCACATCACATTGTTGAACATAATAACAAACACAGAATTGTATTTGACTGCTCCTTTGAATACACGGGACAAAGCCTGAACAACTGTCTACTACCTGGCCCGATACTGGGTCCCTCTCTCCTTGGAGTCCTACTCAGATTCCGCCAACATGCCATTGCCATCTGTGGAGACATCAAAGGCACGTTCCATCGGGTACGCCTGTTAAATGAGGACAAACCCCTACTGCGTTTCATATGGAGAAGTATGCAGCAAGACCAGGAGCCCAACGTTTACGAATGGCAAGTTTTGCCATTTGGAACGACCTGTTCCAAATCCATCTGTGCTGTGCCACCTATGCACTGCACAGACATGTTCAAGATCACTGTGATGGAAATGAGGAGGTCCATCAATCTGTCCGACATTGTTTTTACGTCGATAACTGCCTCCAAAGTTTCCCTTCCCCTCATGAAGCCAAATCCCTCATTGACAAAATGAGACCTTTGCTTGCTGATGGCGGGTTTGACATCAGGCAATGGGCTAGTAACGATCCAGCTGTAATACACCATCTTCCCCTCGATGCAAAATCAAAAACTAGTGAATTGTGGCTATCAGACAATGGAGACCCCAAAGAGCTGACACTTGGCCTCCAATGGAACTGCTTTACAGACGTGCTGGGTTACAAGAATAGATCCATCCCTTACCATCAGCCTACGATGAGGAATATATATAAAGTGCTGGCAAGCCAATATGATCCTCTGGGCTATCTAACCCCTTTCGCAACCCGTGCAAAGATCCCGGTACAAGATCTATGGAAGCAGGAGAGAGGATGGGATAACCTCATCAGAACGGATAGCTTGTTGGAGAAATGGCAAGCATGGGAGAAGGAACTGAAAAATCTCCCTGACATTCACTTTCCTCGCTGTTATCTGCCCCCTTGTACCAACGCAGCTACTTCAGAATCCCATATGCAGGTATTTTGTGATGCCTCTGAACGTGTGTATGGTGCTGTTGCCTACCTTCAGTTTATTTAAGATAAACACAAAGCTTGTGCTACAGAAAATGGACCCGGTGAATAGCTCCCTAAGCTTAACATGTCCGGTGATAACTATTAATTTAGCCGTACAGACTAATGAGCAGTGATAACCGACATGTCTTTGGGGTCATCGGGTGGGAACCTCCTTTCGCCAGTGTTTCGTCTAGTTGGTCCCGCGACACCTCCAGGAGGCTAGACGGTGATCACTGGCGTCCCAGAGTCACTCCCCTAATGCCAGCCGTCACTGCTCCTCACGCCGCCGCTATTTTCTTTATCTTGCCTACGCTACCACAAACGACACCATCATCAACTCTGACAAAACGCACTAGCAGATTCAGCAAACAAACTCCCCTGAACAGTTGGAGAAAGTGGCGGCCATTTTGAAGGAGGCAGAGTCAAGGAGAGAAGCCTTTTTGAGCTAAACTCTCCCCCGCCGGATTAGGCTGTGCAGACTAAAGACGAACACGAACACGCCCGTGTCAGCTTCATCATGGCCAGGTCTCGTATAGCCCCTAAACGACAGCTATCTATCCCTCGCCTGGAATTATGTGCAGCCCTCTCTGGTGCCCAGCTGGCTAACCTTCTCAGATCTGAACTCACTATTCCTCTACAATCGGTGACTTTCCTGTCGCTACAAGGTGTTTGTTGGGACAAGAATAGCGGACATTCAGACTCTGACTGACACAAAGAGCTGGAGATATGTTGACTCGAAGAATAATCCAGCTGATGACCTAACACGGGGCAAAACCCTCTCCCCCCCATTCCTTTTACCCGATACCAACTGTTGGCCAGCCAATCCATGTGTGGCAGCTGAATCGGAGCCTGTTGAAGAACTCAGGAAAGCCATGTTCTGTGGCACAGTCATGTCAAATGACTTTCCTGATGACCTGAGTAAGTACAACAGTTGGGATGAACTAGTAAAGGAAAAGAGTATGTTTTTTTTATGGGGCGGCAGATGCAAATCATAACTCAAACATAGCTCAAAGCTATATAAACTCAGAGAGGCGTCTTCTGCAAAGGGCCCAAATAGACTGCTTCCCTGAGGAGTTTAATGCTCTTAAAACTGGCAAATCCATACCAAAGAGTAGCAAACTACTTCCCCCGTCTCCAGAATACGACCCTGATCTTGGCCTTATCAGAGTGGGAGGTCGACTTGGAAGAGTGGAGACCCTTGACTATGACAACATCCGTCCTATTATATTGGATCCGAAACATCAAATAACCACACTCATTATAAAGCCTTATGATGTGAAACTGCTTCACCCAGGCCCTGAGCGCGTCTTGGCGGAAATGAGACGCAAGTACCGGATCCTGCGCGGTCGCCAAGCTATTCGTCGGCATCAACGCCAGTGTCGAGACCGTCAGAAATGGAGAGCCAATCCAGTCATTCCCAAAATGGCAGACCTTCCTCCGGCCCGTCTCAGACTATTCAAGCCCCCCTTTTGGTCCACAGGCATAGACTGTTTCGGGCCTTTCACAGTAAAAGTCGGCCGCCGTACAGAGAAGAGACGGGGCGTACTCTTCAAATGCTTAACAACACGATGCATACATCTTGAGTTGCTCGACAGTATGGATGCAGATACATTTTTAATGGCATTTAGAAGATTTGTCTCTCGTAGAGGGAAACCTAGTTTTGGACTAACTTCAGAGCAGGACAGGCAGAGTTGGAAAATGCATTCCTGGCCACGGCACCAGGCTTGCAACACCGACTGGCTCATACACAGGTGAACTTCCAATTCAATCCTCCATCTGCCCCACATTTCGGTGGAAGCTGGGAACGAGAGATAAAGTCAATAAAAATGGCCCTTCATGCTGCACTAGGAAAGCGACCAACAACAGAAACAGTCCTACACACAGTCCTGATTGAGGTTGAGGGCATTCTGAATTCTAAACCTCTCGGATACATCTCCTCTGACCTTGCTGATCCAGACCCAGTAACACCAAATATGTTGCTGATGGGGCGGCCCGACTCCTCTCTTCCTCAGGCAATCTACTGTGAAAGTGAACTCCTTCGCAGGCGAAGATGGCGTCACAGTCAGATCTTGGCTGATCGTTTCTGGACAGCTTTCATTCGCTATTATCTTCCAAATCTTCAAACCAGGCAGGAATGGGAGACTGACAAGGACAACTTGGATTCGGGTCAGGTAGTATTGATAGTTGACCCCCAGTATCCTCGAGCATCGTGGCCTATTGGGAGGATAACTGAAACCTGCCCTGGAAAGGATGGGCGAGTTCGCAGCGCTAAGGTCGTTATCCAAGGCCGAGAATACTTGCGCCCTGTTTCCAGATTAATTCCACTGCCTGAAATTGATGATGACGAAGCTAAATGAAACGTATTCGCTGCTCAAATACGGGGGCGGCTGTTAGAAAGTGCCAGTTTGTTTCCTCCTCTCCACTAGGAGGAGGCACCCAGTGGTGGCTCAGGACGGTGGTACCTCCAACTTTATAAATAGAGGCCTGAGGATCACCTCCTCCTCCTCTTTGTTCCCAAACACCTTTGTTTGTCAGGCGTTTGCCGTGTGTCTTTTGACTTGACCTTCAATGTAAGTAGTTGTTTTATATTCCTTTGAATTATGGTGTGTCTGAAATTAAGGTTATGGATAATTTGTTACGTTTGATCTTATTTGTTAAATAATAGTAAGGATTATGAGTTTGATTAACCATTATTGTGATATTCTTGTTTCCTTTTTATCCAGACACATTTAATATCATCTAAACGTGGATTTATGATTGGTCAGCAAAATATTGTCATTTGCTCTTCTTTTTGTTTTAGAACCATGGCAATCCCCTTATCACCATTTAACAATGAGAGATAAATAAAGCAATTGTATCCTTAATAATCCTGATTCCTGTTGGTTTGTGGCTCCAGTCAGAACATTTGATTTACTACACATAACATAAAGAGCACCTTTATCTCACTTTTTGGGACCGTCACACAGAGGACAGACTCTTTATCTCTAACTGAGTAGCTTAAGGGGTTAGAGGGCTACTCTACAGACTGAGAGATTGAGAGTTCAAATATGGTTTGATCTTACCTCTTTTCTGGGACCAACACACAGAGGACAACCTGAAAAAGCTCTGAGAGAGAGAGAGAGAGAGAGAGAGAGAAAGAGAGATGTCATCTTTATCTCTAACTGAGCGGCCTAAGGGGTTAGAGGGTTTCTCTCTCTCTCTCTCTCTCTCTCTCTCTCTCTCTCTCTCCTGGTATAAGAGTGAAAGCCAAAGGATTAAAAAGTGAGCATTTTGTGTAAGAATAAATCATGTGAAGATAAAAGAAACCCTCTCACCGCTCTGCAGACGGTCACGGTCCTCACGCAGTTGAAGAAACGCCTGTAAGAAGAAATAAACCAAATGTAAGTGTTTTGACGTGGTAGAAAATGTTTGAGCTGCAGTGATTATATGTTCGTTTTTTTTCATTTTCTACCGCTTATCCTTGCGGGCGAGAGGCGGGGTACGCCCTGGACAGGTCGCCGGTCCATCGCAGAGCAAACGCATAGAGACAGACAACCGTTCGCACTCACAGCCACACCTATGGTCGAATTAGAGTATCCGATTAGCCTAGTCCCCGTTTGCATGTCTTTGGACTGTGGGAGGAAGCCGGAGTACCCGGAGAGAACCCACACTGGCACGGGGAGAACATGCAAACTCCAAAAACTGACTGAGTTCCCGGAAGTGATCGAAGTCATTGGTGGTGATAAGATAACGAGATACGGAAAAGGCTGCAGCCCAGAGAGGAATAAGTGAAGATTTGGAATGTTAAGATACATGAATAAAATGAAGAAAGAAGAAGCGGTAATGGATAAATGAAGCAAAGACCATGTCATCCTCCTTATAGGAGACATAGGTAACCGAGGAGGAGCACAGTGTGTGTGGGTGTGTGTGTGTGAGGCAGAGGGAGTGGTTCAGGTGGGAGTAGGTGTGTGTATAAAGGTGTGCACTTACCAGGTGATCAGATGAATGAGAGAGTCAGGGTTGGGTAGTAGCCATCATTTTTGTTGACCGCAAACGCTAAACTTTATCCATTTATCCATTAATCTCACTTTTGTATCTGTTTAATCTGTTATTATCATTTTTTCATACATCCATCCTCGCTACGCTGTGATAGCTCTGTACTCTTTTTACGCAATAAATGCAACGAAAGTATTTTGGATCTCAGCGTATCTTGCTTCATACCCTCCTGGCGCGTCACAGAACTATGAACCTGAGGACCCAACCTCATACTCTCAGCGGCTCATAGAATTATAGCCGCTACATTTTGTCAACAAAAAAGGCGTTTAATGAAAAACATCCAGATGCATCAAAGAACCAAGTCGTGCGCACAACGACTAGCCGAGAACAAAGGAGCCACAGCTAAGTGCCACGCTACGTCATCTATACACCTAGGAACAGGTATGTTTGAACCTGTATGTTCGTGGATTGAGGAATCTGCTACAATTGGAATGCATTGAATCAAATGAGGACAATGTATTAAGTGGATGTTCTGTCAATGAACTTAAAGGCAATGTCTACGGACGGAATCTGGATGCGCTTTTGATGAATTGTGACTGTCTTGTTTAATTCAAAATACAATTTAATGGAAATGAGTCAAATAAACGCTGCTGCTGAATGTTCGAACATGGAAAAGGAAAAAAGAGACATTAAAATGACGCCTAAAGCTTTGGAAAATAAAATCGACCGGCTGCAGCATGAGCGCAAAAGTGCCGTTAATAAAATCAAAGCGCTTATTCCGCAAATAAAGGCGCACATGAAATCAAAAGAAGACGTGACTGAAATTCTCTCACATCTGAACAACATGAATGCACTGTGTAAAAAGGCCACTGACCTGCATAATGAATTACTGCCACTACTACCTGATGATGAACATAAAAAACACAGTGACTGGTTTTGCAGCATTATGGAATACAGTGATGCATTCAAGGAACAAGTGGAAAAATGGAAACAGGAAAATTTGCATGAAAACTCAGATAAGTTACAACTTCAGACAAATACTTCTGAGCAACCATCAAAGGAAATGAACCAGGTAGTGCAAGTCCCTGCAGCTGACCCTCCAGTGCCTGTGTCTACTGTGCAAGACCCTCAGGATGAACTTTTGCCCTGTGACAGCATCTCAAATGTAACAAAGAGATCACGCTCACACTATTCCTCATCTTCAAGCTCATCTGCTCGCTTAAAAACAGAAACAAATCTTGCAATTTTGACAGCAAAACGAAAGGCATTAATTGAGAAACACGCATTGGATGAAGAAGAATTACAGCTACGCAAGAGAAGAGAACAGCTTGTACTAGAGAATGAAATTACAGAGGAAATGGCAAAATTAAGTGTTATAAAATCACAAAGAAGTATTATCAGTAAATCAAGGTCAAAGGTTACAGATGGGATGAATTCATATTATGAAAAATCACACTCAAGAAAACAACTTAATGTCAATGCCACTGAATTTTTCCCATCATTGCCTGATAAAGTAAAGCCTAATGCAGTTGAAACTATACAGACAGCTGTGAAGTCTAAAGTCGCTCACTCATCTGACATAAAACATCCCCCAGGTCCTTCTTACACGCTCCAACGTTACCTAATGGCTCCTGAAAATCCTGTGACCAATGTTACACAAACTGGCACATCACAAAATGACAGTGTGCTGGACATAATGAGGAAACAAAACGAAATTACAACACTCTTATTGCAACAACAATGCCTCTCAGCACTCCCTAAAAGAGAAATTCCCATGTTTGATGGTAATCCACTTAAATACCATTCTTTTATCAAAGCTTTTGAAAATGGAGTTGAGCGAAACACCAACAGCAACTGTGACAGACTATACTTCCTTGAACAGTACACCAAAGGACGTGCAAGAGAGCTGGTGAGGAGCTGTCAGTACATTGATTCAGACAGAGGATATGTGAAGGCGAAGGCTCTATTGAAAGAGCACTATGGCAATGAGCAAAGGGTGGCAGCAGCATACATGGAGAGAGCTTTGTTATGGCCCATTATTAAAACAGATGATGTGAACGCCCTCCAGGAGTATGGCCTCTTTCTGCGTGGATGCTGCAACGCTATGGAGGATGTGCAGTATTTAAATGATCTAGACACACCGACAAATATGTTGGAAATAATCAAAAAACTGCCATACAAACTCAGAGACCGCTGGAGGTGCCACGTATGTGACCTGCAGGAAAGGTTTGACAGAAGAGCAAGGTTTATGGACATTGCCAACTTTGTTGAAAAACAAGTAAGAATTGTGACTGACCCTGTGTTTGGAAACATTCAGGACTCTGCTATACCAACCAAACAAATGAAACACACACCTCACCCTCGCTCCAGCATCAGAGGAACCAGCTTCGCAACCACAGTAAATCGTGTGGAGAGAACAGCCCAACATGTGAGCAACGCTACGGATATAAAATCACCAGCCAAAAAGATCTGTCTCTGCTGCACTGGAGGACACACATTGGATGTGTGTGCACGGCTGGAAAAAATGGCACACAAGGAGAAAATTGACTTCCTGAAGGAAAACGGTGCTTGTTTTCGCTGCCTGTGTGTGGGGCACGTCAGCAAAAATTGCCAAAGGAAAGTTTCCTGCTCAAAGTGTGGCCAAAAACACCCAACTGTGCTCCATAAGGACAGTTTTGCAACTGTAGAACCTGCTGAGAGAGGTGTCCAAGTTACGGTGGACGGCACCTTGGTTTCCAGTGGGCTTACAGGGGCTGGTGAGATGAATTGTAAGCTTCCTATTGTGCCAATTCAAGTTAAGACGAAGAAGGGCAATAGAATTATTCTAACATATGCTTTTCTGGACCAGGGAAGTACTGCAGTGTTTTGTACTGAGAGTCTGATGCAGAAACTCAATTTGTCTGGGAAGAGAGCCAACATTCTTCTCAGGACCATGGGGCAGGAGAAGGTGGTCAGCAGCTACATTGTGCCAGAGCTGGAGGTGGCAGCACTAGAAGATGATAGCTTCATAGAGTTGCCAAAGGCTTACACTCAGTTGTCAATGCCAGTCCACAAATCAAATATACCTGCAAATAAGGATCTGACAAGGTGGCCATACTTAAGACATATCTCCTTACCACAGATTGAGGCTGGAATTGAGCTATTAATAGGAACAAATGTCCCAAAAGCCATGGAACCGCTGGAAGTCATCCGTAGCGAGAATAATGGACCCTACGCCATAAGGACGGTGCTGGGTTGGACAGTTAACGGACCACTGACAGGAAACAGTGGAGAGGCCGATTACTGTGAGCAGCCAGTAACTGTGAATCGTGTGTCCATTGTAAATTTGGATGAACTGTGGCAACAGCAATTCAAGATGGATTTTCCAGAGTCTCCTGTGGAGGAACAAGTGGGTCCGTCCAGAGAAGACCTGAGGTTCATGGACATGGTCACAAAGTCAGCCAAGCATGTTGATGGGCACTATCAGGTGGCCCTACCTTTGAAAAATTCAAATGTCAGCATGCCAAATAACAGGAAAGTAGTGGAACAGCGTCAAAACCATCTGAAGAGGAGGCTCCAGAGGGATCCAGTGTTTCACAGGGAGTATAACACCTTCATCAATGATCTACTAAGTAAAGGCTATGCTGAAAAGGTTCCTGATGCAGAGCTGGAAAGAAGAGATGGCAGGGTCTGGTATATACCACACCATGGTGTCCACCACCCAACAAAGGGAAAACTCAGAGTTGTGTTTGATTGTGGTGCCAGTTACAAAGGACAATCCCTGAATGAAGAGCTGTTGCAAGGGCCCGATCTAACAAGCTCACTGATTGGAGTTGTGACCAGGTTCAGGAGGGAACCTGTGGTCATCATGGCTGATATAGAAGCTATGTTTCACCAAGTGCAAGTGCCCCCAGATGATGCCGACCTGCTACGATTCCTCTGGTGGCCACAAGGAGACCTGAGCCAAGCACCATGTGAGTACAGGATGAAGGTACACCTTTTTGGAGCAACATCATCCCCTAGCTGCGCCAACTTTGCCCTCCGGAAATGTGCAGAGGATTTTGGACATGAACATAAGGAGGAGACGTTGGATAAGCTGCACCACTGTTTTTATGTGGATGACTGTTTGGTGTCGGTTGCAACAGAGGAGGAAGCGCTGACCCTCTGTCATGACCTCATATCTCTGTGCACTAAAGGAGGATTCTGTTTGACCAAGTGGCACAGTAATAGACCTGAAGTTCTTAAGGCCATCCCAGAGTCCCGCAGAGCTAAAGGCGTGAGGCAGTTGGACTTGGATTGGGAGTTTGCGTCCATTGAAAGAGTGCTGGGTGTAGAGTGGTGTATCACATCAGACACCTTTAAATTCAAGTTGGTGTGTAAGGACAGACCACTCAACCGCAGAGGCATCCTGTCGACAGTGAGTTCTATTTATGACCCTCTGGGCATGTTAAGTCCCCTTGTTCTCACAGCAAAAAGGATGTTGAGGGATTTGTGCAGAAGAGGAGTTGGTTGGGATGACCCCATACCAGAGAATGTCTCTAAAGAGTGGCTGAAGTGGATGCAAGGGCTCCACTTACTGGACAACTTTGAGCTGCCCAGATGTTTAAAACCTCTGGAGTTTGGAGACGTTGTTAGTGCACAACTACACCATTTCTGCGATGCTTGTGAGGAAGGCTATGGTACAGTCACTTACCTGTTGTTGCAGGATGAGCACCTTCAAATGCACAGTGCTTTTATCATGGGAAAGGCTCGTGTGGCCCCACTGAAGACAGTTACAATTCCAAGAATGGAACTGATTGCTGCAACAATGGCCAGCCGCATGGATTGCCTGTGGAAGAAAGAGCTACACATGAGTCTTCAGGAATCTGTGTTTTGGACTGATAGTGTGTCTGTGTTGAAATATATCAACAATGAAAGCTCCAGATTCAAGGTGTTTGTTGCCAATCGTGTTTCAGAGATACTGAAATCATCTCACCCTGCTCAGTGGAGGTACGTGGATACATCTTCAAATCCAGCAGACGCAGCATCTAGAGGGGTCAGAGTGGAGGCGTTTCTGAAGGACAGACTCTGGTTAATGGGACCTCAGTTTCTTTGCCAACCTGTATCAGAATGGCCTGTGAATCCTGAGCCTGTGAGCCATCTCTCCAACGATGATCCAGAGGTGAAGAAATGTGTTGTTGTCGTCAATGCTGTACAAGCTGGAGAGGATCCCACTACTCACCTGATCCATCATTATTCTTCATGGGTCAGACTAAAGAAAGCTGTGGCATGGTGGCTGAAATACAAGGAATGGTTGTTATCCTGTATCAGGAAGAAAAAGGAGCTAACACCCAATCAGAGTGAACAGAGCAGGAAGCAACAAAGAAGTGAGAATCAGGAACGGTGCATGTTTAAAGGCGCAGCTGTCCTGAGAGCTCTTACCGTGGAGGACATGGACAAGGCTGAGCTGACCATAATCCAGTTTTGCCAGAGGAGAAAGTTTTTGGAGGAGCTTTCGTGTCTGGAAAAGGGGCAAAATGTCAAGAAAGGTAGTCACCTGTATAAGTTGTGTCCAAAGCTGGAGGATGGAGTCCTGCGTGTGGGAGGACGGCTCAGTAAAGCAGCACTGCCTTTGGAGTCTAAGCATCCTGTCATTCTGTCAAAAGATCTTCATATTTCTACCCTGCTGCTGAGAAATATACATCAAGAGGTAGGACACAGTGGTCGTAACCATATGTTGTCCAAGCTCAGGGAGAAATACTGGATGACAGGAGCAAGCACTGCCATTAGGAGGGTTCTGTCCAAGTGCACCATCTGCAGAAGACTTAATGCCACTCCAGTTTACCAGCAGATGGCAGATTTGCCCACAGAACGACTCAGGCCTGATGAACCTCCTTTCACCTGTGTGGGGGTTGACTATTTTGGACCCATTGAAGTGAGGAGTAGGAGGAGTATGGTGAAAAGGTATGGTGTCTTGTTTACCTGTCTTGTATTGAGAGCTATTCACATTGAGGTGGCACCTGCTCTGGACACCGACTCCTTTATAAATGCCCTAAGGCGTTTTATCTCCAGAAGAGGACAGGTCCGTGAGCTGCGTTCTGATAATGGGACAAATTTTGTGGGAGCAGAGCGTGAGCTAAAGACAGCAATTGCTCAATGGAACCAGGCACAGATCCATGATGTGTTACTTCAAAAGGGCATCAAGTGGACGTTCAATCCCCCTGCTGGATCACATCATGGAGGAGCATGGGAAAGGCTGATCAGATCGGCGAAGAAGGTCTTGAACTCCACTCTCAAGGTACAACGATTGGATGAGGAAGGACTCCACACAGTTCTCTGTGAAGTGGAGGCCATTATTAACAGCAGGCCCATCACCAAGGCTTCCACGGATCCTAACGACCTGGAAGCGCTGACACCGAACCATCTGTTACTGCTTAAAAACCAGCCTTCATTACCACCTGGGGAGTTCCAAGTAGCAGACCTGTATGCACAGAGAAGATGGAGACAAGTCCAGTACATATCTGACCTTTTCTGGAAGCGCTGGACAAAGGAGTACCTGCCTCTGTTACAGGAACGACAGAGATGGACTGGGGTGCAGAGAAACCTTGTCATAGGAGATCTAGTTTTGCTTATGGACAGTACCGCACCTCGTAATTCTTGGATTATGGGACGTGTCTTGCAGACCTTTCCAGATCGCAAGGGGTTTGTGCGTCAAATCCGGATTAAGACAAAAACCAGTTGCTTGGACAGACCCATATCCAAGGTGTGTTTGTTGCTGGAGAAGGAGGAGGCAGCATGAGGACGTTGCTGATCTCTACAGGGACTTTGTGTTATTAGATGTGAGCCGGACTTTTCACTAATCGGTCATAGAGATGACCAGAAGAAGGAATATTCTGTGTAATGGTTTATTCATGGACTTGAGCAGTTTAGACATTCTTTATTGCATTTTGGAATTGATGTGATTTATTATGTCCCCTATTGTGTTTGAAATGTGAATTATTATGCGAGACTTAATAATTCAGGGGCTGGTGTATAGGAGACATAGGTAACCGAGGAGGAGCACAGTGTGTGTGGGTGTGTGTGTGTGAGTGAGGCAGAGGGAGTGGTTCAGGTGGGAGTAGGTGTGTGTATAAAGGTGTGCACTTACCAGGTGATCAGATGAATGAGAGAGTCAGGGTTGGGTAGTAGCCATCATTTTTGTTGACCGCAAACGCTAAACTTTATCCATTTATCCATTAATCTCACTTTTGTATCTGTTTAATCTGTTATTATCATTTTTTCATACATCCATCCTCGCTACGCTGTGATAGCTCTGTACTCTTTTTACGCAATAAATGCAACGAAAGTATTTTGGATCTCAGCGTATCTTGCTTCATACCCTCCTGGCGCGTCACAGAACTATGAACCTGAGGACCCAACCTCATACTCTCAGCGGCTCATAGAATTATAGCCGCTACACTCCTCATGCCACCGCAACAAACTACTGCACAAGCAAAGACACACACACACTGTTTTCTGCAAAGCCTTATCTCTTAACTGTCAGAAAATATCATATGTTTTGTCAATGTCATTTATATAAGTCTGTCGTCTGTCCAGGCTGCCGAATGAACAGAGAAGCGCTTTCTGACTAAAGCACCGCAGGCCGTCTTCCCCTCTTTGTTTTGATTTTCCTTTGCCTTTTCCTACATTTTCTATCAATGATATCACCAGTTCAGATGCTTGAAAGTCAACAGAGAAATTACATTTCAATTATTAATACTACTACTACTACTACTACGATTTCCTTTGACATGATTTGGAAGTTAATGGCAGAGCTACACAAAGTTGTTTCGTGATATTTCATTGAATTGAACTTACCCAAATGTTTGTAGCATGTGCTCCCGTCCGAGCTCCGTCCAAGCCGAGGTGTAAGGTCCGACTGTCAAACAGGTGTTGGTTGAATCCGATTTGATTTATACAAGGGGGAACCCGGATTGTACTAAGTGGGGTAGAGAACAGAGGGGTGTTTGGTTGTATGTTGAAATCTCAGCTGACTACTTTTCGTAACGTAAGATTCTTACTATATTAGCTTATTACAGAAATTGGATCACTAAATGAATACATTTCCTGCCTACTGACATTTACTTGACAGCAGCTAATGAAATATATTCATATGTAATAATCTAATATAGTAAAATTCCAAAATGTTTAATAAAACTGGCAAGCTTGAGCATGTGGGGCTTCTCCTGCTCTTCGGCTTACTTACTTACTTACTTACTATTCTATGAAATTTTATGCCTTACTATAATATCATATTTTTTTGCCTTATTACAATGCCATAAAAACATAGTGCAAATAATGCATACTGCTTGATTGTGAGACAGTATGATAAATATACACATTCTTAATAATCAGACTCGTCTCTTGGCTCTTTGCTCTGCACAGCTCCTCATGGTCAGTTTCTATGTTTGCTTGGTTTTGTCCCCTCTAATCACCATCGCTATTATTAACATTTGAATGTAGCTATTGTGCACTCAGTGTATTTTCTATCACTGCCATGTTTTATTTCATTTAACACAGTACTGCCGTCAAATGCGCTTTTTGACTTGATGCAAATCACTTGCTGTCTAAAGAAACATCAAAACTCGGGAGTTTTCCAACACTAACATGAAACAAACTGGATGTTTTGTGCCCCCAAAAATAACAAGTCACACCAAATCGAGATTTATTCAAACGTGTTCATATATTTATTCCAAATAATCACCTTGTTTCTATACTTACTCATTTGTCTGTGTGAATCATGCCTGTAAATAATAATTATGATGGTTCAAAGATACGGTTAAAAAAAAAACAAAAAACATTTGAAATGGAAAGGGGAAATAACCTGTAAATAACATTATCTATAACATGTATAAAATTGGACACACACACACACACACACACACACACACACACACATAGTTCAAGCCACTAATACAAACAAAATGTCAGGAGAAATCTGAATACTTCACAATTAAAAAAAACAAATGGGTCAAGACACAGGGTCAAAATTTAAAACTTTTATTTGTGAACCAATGAAATGGACCGCAATCCATCTGTGCCTTCTATCTTAAAGAATACTATCATGAACATAAGGGGAGGAAAAAAAAACAACAGAAAAAAGAAAAAAAAACAAACAGCGAAACATGACAGCTGGTGCCAGAGCAGACATCATCACAGACGCTGGCTTCGTTGGAGGGGACAGGCAGGCAGGCTAATAACATTCTGCTGCGAAGAAAGACGGAGTCTAACTGAAGCCTTATAGTTTGATTGTGGAAGGTTTGGGGGTGTGGTGTGAGTTTTCCCCTCCAATTAAGCTGTCCAGTATAGCGATGCATGCTGCTGGTTTACGGTCTTTGTACACAATACAAAAATATGAGCTGGAAGCACAGGATCATTTTTTTCACCTGCTATGGCAAACACAACACTAACAATGGACACTGTGAAGTTAAACACAAAAGGCAGTCTTCAGTGTCTTGTTTCATACAAGTGCTTTGACTTTAAAACTCTGACTATCAAAAAAAAAAAAAAAAAAAAAAGTCAACCTACACCAGCTGTCAAGTATAGCAGTAACAAATAATACCATAAACATTTTTCATCATATTGTTAATAAAAAAAAAAATCTCAAGAATTCTATGCAGGTCTGCAAACTGTCTCCTTTCATTGAAATTGTAAAAGAGGAGAGAAAAGTTCAGTGCAGACTTTGAAGGCCATTTGAATCATTTTACAGGAGAGCCTTCTTTTAAGATGTCTAGAGTCCAGCTGGTTCCATAGACCCAGCCTTTTACCACTTATGGCTCTTAAGAAACCAAACGCATCACAGGACCCAGTCAGATCCGTATATTATAGTACATCTCCGTTCTCATATCTGCAACATTATTTAATTCACCTTCCTCATTGTTTGGGATTATTTTCAGACAAAATGAGAATGAATAGAAACATCTGAGCAAGGCCAGGAGGAGGGAGAGACCACCAAGTAAAACCAGCTTCAAATGTAAGAAAAAAACTCTTTCCAAACTAGATCTCACTTGACCAACATACAGCCACGAAGCAACTAAGCTCTGACCAAACGTAGCCCGTAGAGGTGGGGGTGGGGGGGGGTTACACCCAGAGTGTTTGACTGTCAGTCACCACTGCTAACATTACTGAGGTAGAGATTTGTCCCGGGTGGAGGACTGATGTTTTCATAAGCTCCCCAGCCAGAAAGGTGCCAGGCCTCAGCTTCCACACCTCCACACACACTCATGTACACCCTCTCTCTCTCTCTCTCTCACAAACACACACACACACACACACACACACATTTGGACAAACAGACAAACAGCTTGGACACATTACTAATCTGTCTGTTCTGTCTGTCCACTCTTCAGTGGCACAAGCTTATTACATGCTGTCCTATCACCTCTGCACGTAAAACACTTTCCCTTTGTTACCTGTGCTACATTCGTTCAGGTTGGGTGGCTCTTTTCCCTACGAGGGTCAATTCACTTCACACGATGGATTTTCATCAAAATCAGAAAATGTTGCTATTCTTGATATTTAGCCTCAAATGAAACTATTCAAATATAAACCTGTTAATGTGAAATTAAAACAATAGTTTGAATAGACTGAATAGAGTGAAATGATCTCAGCTCAGCTCTCTAACATATTTAGCATGTGAAATGTTGTGACCTGATGTAACATAGCAGCGCTTTGACACTGAATGAAAATATTGACCTCATTTATTCCCAAACTCCTCATTGTGTTCGACAGACAACTAAAAAGAAGGGCATCGTCAATAAAACGAGTCAAACAAAAGCAGAGGAAAAGAACTTAAAAACAAGGAGAGGACAGGTTACTTTAACTGAAGACGTACTAAAGCTTTGCATATAAGTCGTTAAGCAAACAAAAAAACACAACAAAAGTAGCTTTCTATGGCCATGTTTGCTCAAAATAAAAAAAATCCAATTGCTTCCATTTTGGTTTTACAGTTTCTCTTTTCCCCTGTGGATTAAAGATGACCTCTGCAGTTTGACGATATTTGCTTGTTCAAAGTGGCGTGTAAGCAGCTCTGTATCGTAGCGATTTTCAAACTGGAGTGGAGATGCGGGGCAGGACTTTGGCAAAGTTTGACAAGATTATTTCTCAAGATTGCTTGGGGTTTGTTGAGGGGCACTCACTGGGGGGACTGTTCGGAAACGCGTACCCCTGAGGCAAAGCGGGCCGAGGAGGGAGAGGCGCTGTTCTCACATGGACTCAAATTCATCGATGCGCTGCTTCGTGTTGCCTCGTCGGATCTGGCGCAGCGTTTTGTATTTGTCTCGGCCCGCTTTAACATTCTCGGCGTGAAGCACGTCGTTCTGTGTCTTCTCGGTTTCATCTCTGGCCTCTGAGTGAACAAATAGAAGAAAGGATAAGAGGTTGATGAGGAGAGAAAAAGAGAAGACAGAGGAAAAAGAAGCAAAGAAAAAAATAGAAAGAGAAAGAAAAAACAACAGTGGGACGAAAAGAACGCGAAAAAGAACACAGGAGCGGATGAGAAAAACGGGGAAAATACGTCTTAATCATTTTAAAAATAAACATCTGATTGACGCAAAGCCACTAATCTACAGCCTCTGGCTACCTGCGTGTCAATGTGTCAGGTTTGGCCACGGGCCAGTGTTCTTCAGCATTATTTTTCAGTGCTGCTGGCTTACAGGTGCAGCGGACACACAGGCCAGTGTGTGAATTTTCTTTTAAATTCTTGATTTATAAAACTGTTTGGTTCATGTCTGAATTCTTCTTGCCATAGCTTCGGTGTGAGTCCCGGCCTATACAGCAGCCCGGCTTAGCTCTACAGCCTTTGTAACACGCTTAAAGTTGGGAAAGATATGAAGCGATTCAATATCATCAGTTTGATCGATTAATTACCGGTAGGTCTGCTATAAAGGCCAGGCTACGGTCTAAGCCGGCACATTTCCTCCTGTTAAAAGCGGGAGTTTAAAGAAGAATGGACATGCCTTATCTTACCCTTATGTGCAACAAAACTGCTGTTAGAAAATAATATAATCTCATTGTTATTGTGTTTGCGAGACTTTTGAGAGTCTTTTGCTTAAAACTAATAAACTGAATTTTTGTGTGGCTCAGAAAGATGTTGTTTCATGTAATAGAAGTGACTTTATTCGAAAGTTTTTACTCATCCGGGAAGTTTTAGACGTCATTTCGACGCAACGTCGCTCTCCACCTGGAGGCGTCATTTATTAGATGTATATTCATGTCATTTTCATGAACTTGATATTAAGTGAGAAAGTGAATCTGACATTGGGAAAGGTAGCTCCCACGCCATGTCAAAAGTTTCGATGTAGCCCTGAATATTTCAGACTTCGCCGGGAGTCTAATTTGGCCCTCAGGACACCATTTTCCATCCCTGTCCGAAAAGTTTTCTCCCCTCGTTCTCACCTGCAGCTGTTGCTTGACCCTCTCGTTCTTCTGGGCTTCGGTGACGCGCTCCTCTTCGCTGCGGAGGTCCAGCTGGCCGACGCCCTCGTTGGACAGCTCGGCACTGGCTCCTGCGTGGTTCTCGTCCTGCTCGTCACGCTCGCTCTCAGCGTGGCCGCCGGGAGGCGCTGGCACCACCGTCGTTGCAGTCTTCAGTTCCTCCTTGGGCCGACAGAGCCTGCAGGAGGGGGACACAGAGAGGGAGAGCGTAAGACGACGACGGTGCAGAGGGTCTGAATAATTTCAAGTCACTATCAGAGTGGATGAAGGCACCGATGCAGTTCTAAGTGTTTGCATGTTACTCTCATTTTTGAGCTCAGATTACACAATAAAAACAATGTTTGCCTATGTTGGGTTGGAGAGACAGGAGTGCTGTACCTTGTTCAGCAGCCTGGGATGAAACAAAGATCCTACTGTTACACGTACGATATACTTTACAATCCCCTTGAATAATCCTGCAGAGTACAGAGGCTTGTGTGCACATAAACAATTTAATATGCACAGCTTGGAATGTCTCACACCATCAAACACGCACACATACCAGTTGCTCCTGGTTCTTTTGCTGGTCTTCAGCCTGTTTGGCCAGCTCTGACTTTGCCTCCTCGGCCATTCGCCTCCTCTCTCGCTCTCTTTCTCTCCCGCTCCAGCTCCATTGCCCGGCGAGTCTGTTCCTCAAGCTCTGTGGAAAGGCACAAAAACAAACACAAACACATTACATACAATTTTTTCTTTAACTTCATTTTCTACACATTTCAACTTCAAACCTATGAGATCGGCTGATATTATCGGGTGAAGTCAAATACTGCTGACTCAGGCAGGTGAATCTGAGCATACATAAGGTTTGATTTGTTTATTATGTTTGATCAGTTGTACAGGGTCCACTGTACAATTATGCTAAATATAGAATTGGATATGGTTTCTCTTTAATAAAAACTACTTTTACTAATAAAGTAGCAGTTTACACAACCAGAGGAATGAAAGAGTTATGGCTATTTGACGGATAGAAAGAAGGAAGAGGGAGCCAGCAAAGGTAAGTGAACAGATGGATGGATAACAAGAAACACAGGCACCTTTCTGAGCTGTCATCGTCTGCTCTTCAATCTGCCTTAGCCTCTCCGTGAGCTCTTCTTTCTCACGCTCTATCCTTTCCTTCTCTTTCTCTGCATGCTCTCGCTTCTTTTTCTCATTCTCCAGCTGGGCCCTGAAAAGTTTTGCAAGTGCATATTTCAGATTACTTGAGCATTTATGAGTTAGAAACATTTTACCCTGAACATTACAAATACAGAGAAACCCAACATATCAACACTCTTAAATAAAGCTGCAGCACCTTTAACGACATGAAATAACCAGGCACTCGTCCCTCAGAGCAGCTGCGTAAAAGAGGCAAGACTGCCCTCTAGTGTAGAAGCTCTACCGTCTGTTTACCTTTACAAGCAGCTACTTTTAGTGAACAAGCTGCCTCATAAACTTAAATCTTGGTCTGTTAAATCTGTTTCATTTACAATTATCAATTTTGTGTATACATTTCTGTATTTGAGTCACTGAAATGGGGAGTGATTGTCCTGACCTATAATACGCTAAGTTATCAGATATTAGCTTTACACACGTATTAGTTCAAACATTCTGAAAAGGAAATATATTGCTTAGAAACACTTATACGATTTCTTTTGCAGAAGGCTTTTAATTATATATATTTAAAATGTAAAGGTGGTTGTGAGTGTTCCTCTGCGGTACCTCTCCATCTGCTTGTGGTGCTTCTCCTCCCGGGCCTGAGCCTTCATCTGCTGCACCTCAATGGTGTCGGGCTTTCTCCTCCTCATGTACAACTCGCGGTTGCCCACACACAATGCCGAGACACGCTTGTTGATGCGCAGACGTGGGGCATAAAACACAAAGTCCTACAAAGGGAAAGGTAGAAAATATATCCTTAAATGTGAAGAAGGAAATGTTCTCTATAAATAAAGCAGAAAGTCTATAGTTCTTAATAGTTCTTATGAATCTGACACTCACAGGTAACTTCTTGTCATTGAAAGAGATGTTTCTAATCTCACTCCAAGGGAAGCCAATCTTTGGTGTCAACCTGGGAAACATATTAAATTGTGGTTAATGGTGTGCACTTTTAACATTTGAACTTACATCCCACTCACATGACGAGACACAAAACAGGATTTTACAAATTCAACTCAAAATATCACCTCCTGCAAAGATTTGACACAAAAGTTGGTGTTCTCTGATCAAATAGAAAGAAAGACAAAGAAAGGAGTAAAAAAAAAAAAAAGCTATTCCTTGTGTCTCTCCCTTGTCACCTGGACGAGGGAGACACAAGGAGGGACAGCAGTTGTGATGACCCAAGATAACAGACAGGAAGGGCAAAGCAGAGAGACAGTGAGAGGAAATGCTACAGGAGTTGCGATTAAATCTATCCTTTCTTCCACAAACGGAAAAAAATCTCTGACCGGGAAAGACTCTCCTACAATGGACAGACAGTCTTCCTTTCTCCACCTCTCCCTCATTACTAAAAATATCTAACCCTGTTGGGAGATTATGTATTGCGAGTCCTTTACTAAGCCAGAACATATTACAGCTTGTTTATGTGAGATGTTAATATCAAATAACAAGAAAATGCAATATAGTTCGGAAGATTTGTTTCGTTATTTTGAAAAAGTGTCCTCATTACATTGTTTACCCACAAGAGAGAGACGAGATAAGTTTTGTTAGTACTCAGTGTTCCCACTTAAAAAGCAACTTGTGGATCATGCTGTGTTCTGTGCTCTGAAAAGATCCTGCACAGAATTATCTGTCTATCGGGTATTTGAATCAATTGCCAACTGGTCTGGATGGCTAATATATATGTATGAAATTAAAATATAAATCTTCTACTCATTTTATGCTGAAATTAAAGCAACACACCCACCCTCACTCTGTGACATAACCATGTAAAAGTTGCCTCTTGCTGTGGGCTAAGAACTGATCATAGAGATTACAAGTTTATACAAGATCCGCAAGTCTTTTTTCATGTTATATGGACACTAACATCACACATGGCTTCGGTTTTGATCTTGTATAACAGCAGCTGTAACAGACATAGACATGTACCAGCGGTTGTGATTGCGACATTATGTATCACTGGCCTCAAATCTACTCTCGTCCTCCAGTGTGCTTATATATATATATATATATATATATATATATATATATATATATATATATATATATATATATATATATATTTATATATTTATATGACCTCAGGATATGCACAGATTTCCGGTGGCTGAATGCGAGAACCATAAAGGATGCTCACCCTCTGCCTCATCAAGCAGATTGCCTTGCTGCCCTTGGCGGGAATTCGGTTTTCAGCACCATGGACTTGACATCAGGGTTTTAGAACCTGCCCATGCATGAGGAAGACAAGAAGTACACCGCCTTCACAACACCACTGGGCTTGCATGAGTATAACAGGATGCCACAAGGCCTGTGTAATAGCCCTGCATCCTTTATGAGAATGATGCTGAGCATCTTTGGTGACCTCAACTTTAGCACCCTGCTGTGCTATCTCGATGACCTCCTGGTCTTTGCTCCGTCAGAGCAAGAAGCCCTCAACAGACTGGAGGCCGTCTTTCAGAGGCTGAGAGAACACAACCTGAAGTTGAGTCCAAAAAAGTGTCATCTGTTGCGACGCTCCGTGAAATTCCTCGGCCACCTTATTGATGGTGACGGGGTGGCTGTTGACCCAGGAAAAGTGGAGCTCATCGTCAGGATGACAAGGAAAGATTCGATGGAAGATGACGGCTGCGCGCCTTCAGTTCGGAGAGTGAAATCGTTCCTTGGAATGATATTCTATTACCGACATTTCATTCCGAACTGTTCCTCTATCGCCAAGCCTCTGTTTGCTCTCACGGCTGGCCAAAAGCGAAGAGGAAAGACTGGCAAATCGAACCAGAAGACAGGGGTTTTCAGAAAGCTAAAACCTACAGATTGGACCGATGATTGTGACTCCGCCTTCCTCAGTCTCAAGGACAAGCTCCTGAACTGTGTGGTCCTCGCACACCCGGTCCTCTCCATCGACGCCTCTCTCAATGGTCTAGGAGCGGTTTTGTCCCAGATACCAGAGGGTGAGACGAAGGCCCGTCCAATCGCCTTTGCAAGCAAGACTCTGACTGGCTGGCTCACGAAAGAGGTATCCCGCCCATCGCTTGGAATTTTTAGCGCTCAGGTGGAGTGTTTGTGAGAAATTCGGTCATTGGTTGAAGGGACGTTCTTTTACAGTGTGGACCGATAATAATCCATTGACTTATTTGACGACTAAACCGAAACTTGATGCCTGTGAACAGCGGTGGGTGGCCAAGCTGTCCCCATACACCTTCGGCATCAAGCATATCCCCGGAACGAAGAACGTTGTGGCGGATGCCTTGAGTAGAGACCCTTTCTCCAGGTCAGCGAGTCAAAGGCTGATCGGTGAGCCATACGAGGATCTCGTGGCAGAGGCTGAGGCTACAAAGGCGGAAGGAGTGCAAGATGTTTTTCGGTGCAGGGTTCAATGCTCTCAGGCACCTGACTCGGTCTGTGCAAGTGCAAATGTCTCTTGTGGCAATCACATCGGAAGTCAGAGTTCCTCTGATGTTAAATCCATTTGTGTAGCTCACATTGAGTGGGAAGAGGCAGCTGATTGTTTATGGAGGAACGTTTAGTTGAAAATTTATTTCATTTCAAAGGCTCAGTGATCGTTAACCTGATGGAGAGCGGTAGCCGGTCGTGGAAATGTGTAAACGCTCGCACTCAGAATGTCACATTACAGATTGTGGGGAACAGAATAAAGAAAATTCACGTGGCAGCATCTCCAGTGTCCGGTATCTCATATTGCGCCTGAACACGACGCAGAATTGTCGGGACTTCGAGGCTGTTCCGGCTACGAGAGCAACGTTTGATGTTAGTTATTTTGATAGTTGTTTAGTGATATCCAATTGAACTGAAGTCACCGGAATGTTTGTAGCATGTGGTCCCGTCCGTGCTGCCTCCGAGCCGAGGTGAAAGGTCAGACTGTCAAATTGGATGAATCCGATTTGATTTATACAAGGGGGAACCCGGATTGTACTAAGCGGGGTAGAGGACAGAGGGTTACCCAAAACAGCAGTTACTGTGGTTACAGTGAATAAAGTGAAATTAACACTTTACTTCATCTTGTAGTAAATGTCATAGCAATCCCTGTGATCATGTTCATGTGCGTGTACAGTAAATGGAGTCAAAGTTATTGTGTACAGGCCACCACGTCTCATCCATGACTTCTTTAAATGTCACTGTGGAGGGTGCTGGGTCAAGGGAAAAGAAAAATATCTGGAGCAAAATGAATCTTGCTAGAGTCGGTGGGAGGGTATGGGGGGACTACTTGACAACTCAACAAGACTAGTAGACTACTTTACACAACTAGACGAGACTACTTGACAAAACTATCAGACTACTATTCACGACTACTAGACAACTACTAGTCCACTTGACAAGACAACTATACAACTCGACCACTATACTATACTAATACACTATTATACTAATTAAATGACTATGGACACTAATTTACATTATAAAAATAAAATCCTTGACGAGTAATCACAACACAACAAAAAACTTGAATTTATTAAGCCTATATTTTGACAGAGCAGTGGAGATCTGTTTTCGATAGATGGCCATGCAGACCCCGATGATGTAACAGCATCTCCCGTCTCACCAAAGATCAACAACACATACAGATCTCTCACTCTGACGCTCTATAGTGGTACAGCAACAGTCATCACAGTCTAAATTACCGCAGCACGAACTAACGACTATTTTCACACAGCAATAATTTCCATCAATTGTACAAAATGTACAAAATACTGAAAAGTGCACGATTTAATTTCTACAGTGTTATAAAAACGGGAAAACAATATCAACATAAGTCATTTAGCTAAACTAAGTCAAAATAACCTCGCTATCTATCAACGAAGTGCACAGCATGTGTTTTACCAAGAATTATTTATTGGAACAAAGCACATATAAATTACATAACTACGTTATTTACATTTCGGGCCAAAATCATGTCGAGTTGGTATTGTTTTTTTCCACTGAGTGACACATCGCTTTGTCGAAAACGATCTTCGGGCCACACGCCCAGCCTCAGCACCAGCGCATCCTTTCTTTACGTGTTTTTTGACACCCCTCTCTCCGCACCGAGACTAGACGAAACCACGGTAGGGATGAGGCCTTCACGATAAAGACACACATTGCTGGACCTCGTTCTTCTCCTCCCGAGTTCGCTTCTCGCGGTCCGTTATGTCTTTGAGCCCGCTCCCCCTCTCGCCATGCCCGCCGCTGAACGCTACCTGCCGCCGCCGCCGCCGCTGCTCTTTCTGCCGTCGTTGCTTTTGATTTCCTGCCTGGATGGGGCGGTGAGAGCAGCGGAGGGCGGCGGCCTGCCCTCCTCGCCCGGGGACAATGGAGTCATCGCTGCGGTTGGAGACCCGTCTCCTACATACCCGACCGACCCGGGGCGATTTCTCAGCCCCTCGGCTCTGATAGCAGGTAATTGTAAACAAAAAGGCGCTACGTCTGCTCCCTCTCATTGTTAAAGAAAACGGGAATCGGCTGCATCAGAGCAAACAGTGTTATTCATGATTGGATCAGGTAGCAGTGTTGTGCATCTCGTGTTTGTTTTTGTTACGCTGATGTCAATACGTGGCTTAATAATTGTGCAACGAAATTAGTCATAACATTTCTTTTTTCTTTTTTTTTTTTTTTTTTTTTTTTTTTTTTTTTTTTTTTTTTATATATACACATCTTATTTTGAATATAACCCGCTGGCAGATATAAGAAAGCTACCAAACCATTACCAAAGTATGACCCATTTTAAGCAGTGGGAATCTGCTTTGTATGCAGATACTTTGATCAGAATATACCGATTTATTGTACATCTCCTGCTTTAATCCTATATTGTTAAAACATTAACTAAAACTACTTGTCTGATATTTCTATTGATAGGCTTTGCAGCCAGTCTGACCAACAGACTGATAGGATAATGTATACTGTGGAGGTTTGAGGGATTAGGGTTTTTATCTATTTGGCCTGAGCAGGTAATGTACTAATGGGGGACCTTGGTAATCCTGTGCCGCTCTGCCGACACAGTAGGTAAGCCAGTGTTCGCCGATGGCCTCACCGCTGCAAAGTCTGTGTTTACGTTAGGTTTATGAGCGTGTATGGTAATTTTACATAGAATAGTCTTTTTTAAAAACCCAAAAGCTTACTAGGATCTCCAGCAGCCACGTCAGTATCAACTACAAAATAAATACAGAATGTATTCTGGTCAACTGTGGTTAACTATGCGTTTTCCTGCACGCATATAAAAGTGATCATTAGTGTTGGAAGGGAGGAGACGTTTAACATGGCAGTGTAGCTCTTCCTCTCCGCTGTCACTTGGTTTTGATGTATTTTTCATTCTCCCAGCGACTCAGCTTGCCTCATCACTTTTTCACAGTGAGAGAAAGGTTACCGAGTACTGCTGAGAGGGTGTGTTGGAGGCATACAGATAGAGCACACGCAGAGACACACGTATTGGACATGTACTAAAATCTTCTTATGATTAAGAAAAATTTCACAGGACTGCCAAATGACTCTATTGCATCTTCTCCCCAGAGTCGCAGTTTGCTCTAAAAGTCCTGGTGAGGGATGTGGTGACCCGCCAGCCGCTGTCGGGGGCTTCGGTGGATGTTTACGTGAACCACACTCTGAGGAGCTCTGACCGAACGGGGGCGAGAGGCGAGGTTCTGCTCTGGGTGGCGTACAGTCCGGGCCTCAGGCTGACATTACTGGGCAACATGGAAGGCTACGTCCCCCGCCCGCTGCCGTGGAGCACCAGCAAGAGACCAAGTGAGTTACCTACCTCGACTAAGCCTGGCTTCTTTGACGTCTGGATGACAGCCCTCCAACACTGTCAAAAGAAAACAACCAATAAACAGAAGCACAGGTCTACATAGAACAGACATTTGAGGCTTAGCATAGTGCCTTCCTCAAGGATACATGTTCTGTATACACACTAGAAGTAAAGGAAAAATCAAACATCCTATGTAGTTCCTGTACAGTATTAACTCACACACTCTCAAATGCATTATTTATAGCCATTAAAGATTAATGAACTGTCTGCAACAACATACAACTTGTCCCTGGAATGTGCAGTCAAGTGTAACCGAACGCTGTGTTCCGTAGTCATTTCATTGATTGTTTCTATCTCTATGTACCGATGAGCTCGAGTGAAACGTATCCCCGCCTCAGCAAACCGTCTTTGTCCTGCATTGAATCAGATGCAGAGGGGGTGGGGGCTCTTTAGCCACAATAATCTGATGTTGGGGTAAAGAAAGGGGCCAGGATCCGTCTCTATTGTCTGTGTTCCCACGTCCTCCTACTTCCTCGTACTGGTCTCAGTCAAACAGAAAATGATCTGGGAGGTGGTGTTTTGCAGGAGAGATGGAGCGGATGTTACGAGGGATAAAATCAGTGTCATCTGTCAAGAGGCGCCTCCCTTTTGTGCTGCTGAACCCTAAAAAAAAAAAAAAAAAAAAAAAAAGGCCTGCAGTAACGTTGCCATCTGCTGGTGGTAATACAGTTCTACAAGTCACCATGAACAGCAAAGGACAAAAGCCTGATCTCTCTCCTTACATATTCTCTCTTGATACATCATATGTTATTAATATAATATCTTAAACTAAATGTCAGTTGTATTTTTATTGCACCTGTCTATTTTCCAAAGGCATTTAGTGAAAAAAGAGATTCTGACATATCATAACTTTTAATCTGTCAATTTATGTTTGCACCGTTCACATCTCCAACTATAATTCTTGTTGTCGTCGTCGTAATTTTTTTTGTGTGTTTGATTTCTGACCTTTTGTTTGTCTTCTTGCAGTTTTCTCTGCTGTGACCCTGCCGCTGCTCCCTCACAGTCAGGGGAACGTCTGGCTGTTTGAAGACTCAGTGCTCATCACTAGAAAGCTACCTGGTAAGTTTACAGAGCCAAGAGTCACTTTGCCTTCATCTCAATGAGAACCAGTCACTATCAGTTATTTCCATTTTTAGTTGCATTTTAAGGTTCAAGATCTTGAGTTGAAAAACATATTATTTTTAAAAACATTTTCCCCCAGCTTGATTCGTTTTTAAATTGCACAGATAAAATGAAAAAGTAAGAGGGGATTATCCCACTAACTACTCACTGTGTTGCGATATTTAAATGTGAATATGACAAAGACAGTGCTGTTTTTGGCCCTCAGATCAATTAGGTATAATCAAGCCTCATTGTGAATGCATTTGCTGAAACCGTGTGGCCAAAGTCAATGTGTCGTTTTAAAATAAATGGCAGATTAAATGTTTTGTCCAATGCCATGAAAAAGCACACTCATATATTTAAACACAGTGCATGTGTCCAGATTTACATTAAACGTATGCCGTCTTGTTTTCGCAGACAGTTCATCCCAGCCTAAAGTTAAATTCCCCAAGAACCTCCTCACAATCTCTGATAAGAGCAACGTCTCCTCAGTGACAGCGTATCTGACTGTACCACAGCACCATCTAGCTAAAGACTGCGCCAACTGCACTCCAGGCATCATCAGCAACAAATCAGGTGAGCGTCAAACAAGGCCTCATTAATGTTTAAACCGATTTACTCCTCGTCTGGACCGTTTAACGCTTGGTCGTTAGGAGAGAAAAATGCAAAATTTACTCCTCCTCCTGCAGTGTTCAGAAGCATCGAGCTGAGGCCGGCGGCAGCCGTCAGCGTCCTGCTGTACTCGGGTGACGAGGAGCTCCGGGTTCGTGGGCCCATTCAAATCAGTCTGCCTCTGGGACACAACACCTTCCTCCGGGCTTCTGATACCGTCCCAGCCTGGGCCTTCAACCTAAAGACGGGTATGAGTAAAGATTTCGGAGAAGCCACTTGATCTCATTACAAAACTAGATTGGCGCATGATTAATACAAGAATAGTGCAATAATTCTAATTTAATTTAATTCTAAAAGAAATGACAGAGTCAGGTCGTATTGTAATTGCAGTATTCAGCGGTGACCATGTGTGATGCTGTTAAGTTCAGTTTCAGTCTCTGAAATACAATTTTCAAACCGACTCCGATTTACTCTTTAAAATACATAAAAGCAATATTGTAATTTGATTTGATGTACTTACTGATACTGTAATGCAAAATGAGTACATTATCACTGTTGGAAGGTGCCTGGGAGAATCAGGGTCTTGGAATAGTGAAAACTGTTGGCAATGAACTGGTTTGGACTTACACCGCTTCCCATCTTGGCTACTGGATCGCCGCAGTACTGCCCTCCTCAAACGGTATGATTACTTACGTGCGTTGCCTCGTGTTGAGTGTTTTGCTGAATTTCCCATTATTAATATGTATGTCTATTTATAAATTTAACCACTTAGATTATCTGGGACATGGAAGCACTATGGATTTCATATCATACCACACCTACTTGTTAATTGGAATACTGGGAGGAACGCTGGCTATAGTAATCGGATTACTTTCCTTGCTGCTGTGTCACTGCGGGTAAGGAGTCTCCTCAGAAATGTCATGGGTCAGGTTCAGTTTACAGTATACAAAACATACATGTAAAACTGCAGCCCATCTTGATCGAATTCTGTTTTCCCCCCCATATACAGAGGGTCTCATCGAGAGCCCAGGAGGAGGAGGAGGAGGAGGAGAGCGCGCTTTTCTAAACTCGCAGTTTTGAAAAAAGACCAAACTACCTCCACCCACACGGAGGAGGGTTTGTTGTTCCGATCCGGTGACAACAGCCTCGCCTCCTGCAGTGTCCAGTGTGAACCCTCGTCCACGCCGAGGCACAAAGCCAACTACAATATCTATGTGGAGGATCCAGGGTGTCGCCCGGCGGCTCCTCTTTATAAGAACATCGCTTCAGATCGCATCAAAGGTCCCCAGCAGCCACCTCACTACATCAACGGTGAAGATGTGGCTCGGCTTCGGGAGAGGTCAGAGCAAAACCGCGCCAACATGAACGACAACTTCTTTCAAGATAAGCTGGTTCATATCTATAACCGGCCGGTGGCCATTATTCAGGCCCCAGAGCTTTTCGGTGCTCAGGAGCAGCAACCGTCGGGCTGCAAGGCTGCCACTTTCCCCCGCAATGGAGTCGAGTATGATGCTCACTCCGAGCCTGCAAGTAAAGACGGCTACACCCGGACACTACCCAAAGTCCCTCACCATCACTCCCAGGGTGGAAGCAGCACACAGCGGAGCAGCCAAGATGAGCCTCAGCCTCTGGAGACCCAAGGCCAAGGCCCTAACACTAGTGTGTGGGGACGCTACAGTAATCTCCTCGAATCATCCGTTTCTGTACCTGGAACTCTAAACGAGGCAGCTGGTATGGAGGCTTTCAGCAGTGGGCACGGTGTGCCCGGTGAGCTGCAGGGGATCTCGGAGCGCACGTTACTGGAGCTGACCCGGGGCAAGTCTTCATCATCTCACCCCAGGGCCTGGTTTGTCTCATTAGATGGGAAGCCGGCTGCACAGGTCCGCCATTCCATCATTGAGCTCCAGAGCCGCCGCCGCCCGCCGAGCAGCAACGACACCAGCCTGGACTCAGGGGTGGACATGAACGAGCCTCAGCAGAACATCCGCGAGACAGAGCGTGACGGGCCTTCGATCAGGGCGTCCTCTTTGCCACACCGCAGCCGAGGGGGGCGGTGTGGCGAAGAACAGGACCTGAGCAGTAGTGAGAGTGGCAATACTGCTACCTGTACACCAGAGGACCCTTCCCTGAGGAACATTTTAGACGGGAGCAGCGGGGCTATTCCCGATATTCCCGAGGAGCGCGATGGGATGGATACATCTAGCGCTCAGGAGGACAGTGAGTCGAGAGGTACGCCACCTCCACGGCGCCTGAGGAAGGTGAGGGAAAAGGGGAAGACGGAAAAGAGGAGTGCCAAGCACGTCCGTGAGGGGAGACCTCTGACAAAGAGAAGTTAGGGGAATGGCTGATTATTGCATACACCCAGACGAGCGTTCAAATTTTCATTTAAATGTTCTATCAGCCATTTGACCCGTATTGAGCTTCGTCACATGGTGTCATAAGTGCTGAATGATCCAAATTAGTTTTTGCCACTTGTGCTCACACAGGCATTGTTGTTGTTAAGTTATGTGATTGTACAACTTTGCCAAAGAATGCGTAAGCTAGCTAAAGAGATAAAGCAGGATCTATGTCATGTTGAAGCATTATGTAGCTGCTGTTAGACAAGTTTGTGCACCATGTTTTCCTCATCCTCCCCGATCTGAAGATCACCAGCGAGATTCTTCACAGCAAAATGTCCGTGTGAACACGTTATCCCATAGTCCCCGGTACTGGCATTAAAGAGGGTGCCTTCTTACTGCCTGTAATCAGAAAATATGATTACATAAGGCATGGTATTTGTCTACATTTAGTCAAATCTGGTAAGTTTGCAGGAAGGACACAGATACAGGTCAATGTGTAGTGCGCTTATCCTCACCGTAAATGCCTGCTGTAAATGAAATAAGATACAGAAGCTTTCCCCGTTTGTCGTGCTGACATCTTGTTTTGATCATCTTGACTCATTTCACTTAGAAAGACACTCTGGGGTTCACAAAGAGATTCGGTTATGTCATTATCAGAATCGGCTCACACAGAAAAATGAATAAGAAAATAAAAAAAAGTTTTTAACTCATGACATAAAATCAGATTTGCTAACAATCTGATTGTGGGTGAAATAATTTAGTTTCCACTTTCCGCCTGCGGCTGACTCCAACCTCGGACCCTGACGGATTTTGGAGTAAAACACTGGTCTACATTGTAAAGCTAAGCTGCCATTTGACCACACTTGATATTCAAAGCTGTAAGCCTACAGTTGTTTAAGAACGCATGAAAACGGATGTTTCCTCGTGTGTACGAAAATATTTTGCATTTTACTTTAGGGCTAACTTTAGGGTTACGTCATCATAGCTGTTCGATTACTTGGTGATTGGATGATTCATTTCATTAAAAAGGAGACTCAGTGTTGCGCTCCCAATGGTGAGTTACTGTTACAACAATAACACCCCGGACTTACACTATGAGAATGGTTATCACAACGCAAGAATCACATGGACAGATCCAAATAACACAATTATTACCCACATCCAGGGGCACCACAGCAATTGGCACTTAAAAAATGGTAATGTTTGCTTTATGAGATTCATTTTTTGTGACTGGGAAGTGTCTGGCAAATCAGATTGCTTGTCTGAAGAAACCCATGGTACAACAAGTTAACAACTGTTAACAGCCTAATAAAAACAGTAATTGCTGATTGCTTGGAGGGGTGCTGTTAAATTGCGTACAACTGCACTGCTGTGCGGCAACAATTTGATACATGAGGTAAATGTTCACAATTTATAGTCTTAAATGAAGAAGCTGAAAGCCTCTCACTTGGCATCCCAATGCATGCATTATTATTATTTTTGTTTTTAATAACTGGACTGCTGGTCGTGTACAGTATTATCCCCTGCAACTATGTTCTTGATAACGTAAACAGCCGGTGCCTTGTAGATTTGCTTTTACCACCTATTTCCCTAAAACTCTTGATACTGATCCCGACAAAAAATATGTTTAATTGCTGATTAGTTTGGCTACCTTTTTTTTTTTTTTTTTTTTTTTTTGCTTTGAGCGGCATAAACTGAAGACAGAATGACAGTTTTAAACAGATTTTTCAAATGAAAGTAACTATAAGATGGACTGTTCAAATTTTGTTCATTCATGTCCCGCACAGGATTCATTTTTATCTTTTTTGGTGATCCCTTTCCTTGCCATCATCAGGTCAACATTTCAGTGAATACTTCATTCCTGGCAGCCTCAACTGTACTTGTGTTAAGTCTTATACTTGTGTACTTTGTGTTTAGTGCTAATTAGCAAATGATCGCATGCTAACGTGCTGAAAGAAGATGGTGAACATGGTAAACCTTATGTTGGCATGCTGACATTAGCATTAAGCTCAAAGCACCACTCTGACTAAATACAGCCTCGCAGAGCTGCCGGCACGGCTGTAGACGCATATTCTTGCTTGGGTTTAACAAAATTTTTAACAATTATTTATACAGACATGTTTCACTTAAGTAAAATGTCAAACAACAATGTCACATGTATGCCTGCCTTTCATATCTGTCCTCTACCAATTGATATGGCAGCTTTTGTCTTGAGTCAAATAAAGCACACCACACTTTAATATGTGCCCACTTGTTACACTGGCACACGACATTCCCAGAAACGTATGAAATCTTCAGTGTGTAAATATTACAATGATTACAACAAAGAAAACCGATATCATTGCCTGTATGTGATAAAGTTTGGCAAAAAAAAGAAAAAAAAACTCACCATGAATACCAGAAAATGATTGCACTAGCAATATTTATCATAAATTAAAATTTAAAAACAAACTCTGCAGTGACAGTTTTGCCATATTTAGTCTTCCGTCACAGTACTATAGTGTGTTTTTGTTTCTATGTATATAGTAAAGCAGCATTTTATGTATTATGTGACTGTGACTTCATTTAATTTGGGCTGTTCTTCCATCTAACAGCAAAGGTCTGCGAGGTGCATCGCTGCTTTTCACTGAACGATTGAATGACAGAGTTTTTAAGCAACTGTCATTTGAGATGTGTTATCAATGTGAATTCTTTTAAGGTTAGTCTAAAGAGTGAGTGTCTTTTCATGGGAGTGTACAAAAAGCCTGAGCTTTGTATTTTTTAAATGTAGCAACAAGTTGAGCACTTAATCATTCAGTATGCTAACAAATGAAAACACTCCTGCTCTCCTGCTATCCTTCAGCTTGAAAACACAGTATATCCCAGCTTCAACAGCAACATGAGGAGTACGGTAGTTTGTGAATACTTTGTGCTGATCATTTTTGAAAGCAAATCAAACCTACTGCCACTCCCATTTCAAAGTGATCTCTCTGAATGTATTTGTATTGATTTTTAATGTGTTCTATAGTGTGCTCCTCTTGTGTCTAGCCATTGAACCTCACAGGCTTTTGTTTCTTCCAAAATGGGCACCTCTTGTGTTTACCTCTGTAATAATGGTAGTGTTATTAGTCTTGCCTTTTTGTGCACTAACTTAATAAACTTACTTGATACCAATTCTTGTTCATTGCCTTATTTATTCAAGCATTTTAAGTATATTGGATATAACATATCCAATAACATCAAAATGACAAATTTCCAAACAAAAACAATAGTTCTGATTCATTTCAGATTTATATTTGTTTGAATAAAGGATTAATGTCATGTATATTAACTGATTTATTTCAATGTAAAATTTATTGAAAAGTAGTGCAGATGCACCACTCAAACCAACTAAGTGTCTGTCTTCCTGTGATGCTGTGTGTTTATCAGGACTCCAGTCATTCTTAGCTCTGAAGTAAGTTTCTTGGTTGTGTCTTGAGTAGGTACTTTTTTGGGCAGCAGTCTAGTTCCCCTAGCAGGACAGGCCACAGTAGCTGTGTGACCTCGTTCTGGTCTGTGCAAACCCACAAAAAGGTCCACCTGTCGTCGATACTCTCCGATTTTGGCCCCAGTTAAACACAGATTAGGTGAGACAGGGCTGCGTTTCGCAAGTGTCTTTTTTGACGAACGGGTGTTTTGTCTGTGACCTGAGTCGAAGTCACTTACTGGACCTTGTTTTTTGTGCAACACTCCTTTTCCCCCTTTTGTTACAGCATCAGTCTTTAACTTGTGGGGGATGTTTAAAGTATCTGAAGAGCCTGTCAGCACTTCCAAGTTAAGAGAACCATGTGAAGGGGCAGTTTTAGAGTTCCTGTCCCGCAGTGCCACTCCTGGGATAAACAGATCCTTTAAGCTATGTTCTGGTTTGGCAAAGTCATCGGAAAGGCAAGAGGCCAGCTTATGGGAGGTCTTCCTTTCACTGGTTCTCCAAGTCAAGGGATTATAAATGACATATCCATCCAAAGGGCAGGAGTTCAACTTCCGCAGGATCCCGTCCACACAGTCCATATGGAACTGAAGTGTGTGTGTAAACATGCGAGGAGGAAAGGAAGCAGAGACAGAGAGGGGGCTCAATCTAACAATGTTTTTGTACATTTTGTAACTATGTTTCATTCATTAAGGTTTCCATTCAGATTCTTGCAGATGTTAATGTACAGATTTAGGAATCAAACTCTCAAGTTGTTGAATTTATTCTGTGTTGATTGTGCGTCATGTTTTTCTATATTTTCCACCCGGTTGTCATAAATCATAATACAACCACTATGCAGCCCTGACCCTTTTTGGAAAGTTAAAAATAACAGCTATATTTCCATTTTCTATGATTTTGTGTTAAGCTTTGTGTACTTTTTTGAATGAATGATTTCGGTGAACTGAATTAATATGGTGATCGTGGATTTAGAATTTATTTTTATTCTTATTTTTGTTTGTTAAAACATCCTATCAGATATCTGATCTGGCCAGAGGTTCATAATGTTCTGCAAAAGGTATTTCAAGTGAATGGATTTCATGTGGGATGAACTAGAGACCCTGAACGTGGGCAACCTGCCACTAGAAAATGCTACTTCTATGGATGGATATTTCAGATTCTAAGTGCTGCCTGCAGGAAAGCCATCACTCGAAAATGAATGGTTAAAAACCAGATACACCTTCCGTGGAGGATCGGGTCGACATTATTGATGAAATCTTTAGGATGGAAAGAATTACTTTATATATCAGGTTGCAACAGGAATATGGGAAAGATGGATAAGGTACATAACACTATTTCTCTTGTAGACCCTATTTTATAAAGGGTTTTGTGTATCAGGCAGCTACACGCTAACTTTTTGTTTGTTTGTTTGTTTGTTTGTTTGTTGTTGTTTGGATCGGTTATGTTTCTCTGTTTGATATTTTATGTATTAGGTATTTACTTATTTATGTTTTTGTATTAAAATTATTTTTCTTCTTGCATGCCTATAATTTAATTTACTTCACTGGTCCTAAATTGTTTACGTATATTCTATTTTGACCGATAAGAGTCATTAAGGTTCATTATTTTGGTTTGCGACCGAGTCTCACAGAAGGCTTTAAATGGATCATGAAGTAATACCGTAAAGAAAATTCATCAAAAAACCCCCCAAAAAACGTCATGTCAGATAATGCAAGTACACACAGTCTCCCTTCTTACCTTATGATTACAAGGCAGAGTTCGGACACGGTGACCCAGGGTAAAATTCTGTAGACAGATCCGACACTGCTGTCCCTCGTCCAAGAGCACGGACCCTGATCTCACCCTCACAGTAGGCAGACACCCCAGCACATTTTCTGGTAGGAGGTCTGCGGCAACAGGGATGATGCTGGGGATCGAGATGGGAAATGGTGAGGAAGCAACTGTTGTTTTTCTAAACAAGAATTGTTTGTCTGACGTTGTGCTTGCCTGTGGAAACAGCATTTTTACTGATCAAACATATTTGATTATACTGCTAAAAAGATTTTCTACTCCATCTCATTATCACCCTTGGAAAACCGTCAATGTTCAGCGTTAACCTGGCATTCTTCATATACCAAAGATGAAACAGATTTTCTGGCTGATTTTCCAACAACTCACCTGTCATTTGCTGACTGGGAGGCCGCTCCCTTTGGTTCATCTCTCAGGTCCTCTGCCACAAAATGCCACTTGTCTCCTCTTTTCTGTTTGAAGTATATTCAGTGTTGAGTTGAGATGCTTGAACATTTTAGTTCACAGTGTGGGATATTGGCTGATGCAAGTAAGTGTTTCAAAGCTGAATGCATATATACGCTTACTGTTCGTGAAGCAAACTGATGCTGCGGGTGGCAGCCTTTCTTTGAGCAGTCCTCACACAAATAGAAGTAACTGCAGACTATGCATCTGAAAAAAAAACGCAATGTACTGGGAGACTCTCACTATACTTCAAATAATATAATCATGTTGTTCAATACTGACAACTGACAGCAAAAAAACTGACTAATGTTACACACAGATATGACTACCATAAGCTTACTTGAAACATTTGCCAGTGATAGGGCAGACATGGCAACCGTTACAGAGAACTCCCAGGTGCTTGCCTGGCTTCTCTCTCTCAGCAGCAGCGAAGAGCTTTGCTGCGTTTTTCACCTGCTCCTGGAGTAACTTCAAAGAGCCGAAGTCCTCCCTGCACAGAGGGCACTTCACCGTTTCTTCCCTGTCAGAGAGCTTCTGGTGATCCGCCCAAACTTTCATGCAAGAGATATGGACGTTATTGCCACAACCGAACCTGGGAGAAAAACAAGGACAGCATGTTCTTACAAACAAGCACGGAAAATCCGTCACCAAAATGCAGGAAATAAAGATTTCATTTCATTTTGTTGTGTTTGAATGATGTGTCCTCTTCTGTCAATATCAAGGGATTTGAACCAAATTTTATTACTTCCTAAAATCTGTGCTGGCAGTTTCCGCCAAACATGCCCTATGTCAACAGCTGAAAGTGCTACGGTGCGACAGACCACTCTGTACTCTATGAGGTCATGTTCAGGCCAGTAGTACAGCAAAAGTTGACTAGAACATCTTACGTCACCCTGAAGCATGACCGTACTGTGACAACAGTCTGAAACCCCGACCCCGGCCTACACACCTGCAGTAAGACACAGGCTGTTTTTTCTCCAGCAGCTCCTCTTGACAGATTGGACACACGTCCTGGGCTTGGATCACCTTCCGGCAGACACTTCCAGCCTCCTGGTTTGTGTCTGGTTGGCTCGAGGTCCCAGAAGCAACAGAGGAATCATTTTCCATCCGGTTGGCTTTGGTTTGGTGTAAACCATGGAGCACCTCCGATATCTGTCTCTCCACAAGTCCGTGTTGAAATGAATCTAGAGCAGTTATTTTAATAATACACATCAGGAGGAGGATATGTGCAAGAGTGGGTCAGTTTTTTTTCTGTTTCAGTATTAATGTGAAAGATTTCACAGCATGAAAAAGTATTGTGTAAGGAGTCTAAAATATCAGCTTTATGATGTACATATGAAAAACGTGGGGGAATTATAAAATACCTTTGCTCTAAGCTAAAGGTGAGGACAACAGGGGGTTTGATGAACATTCAATTTTTCTCAAAAATACAGGCCATTTTTCCAAGAACTATACTTGACCAATGGGCCACACAATGAAATCATGCCTGAACTGAAATGCAGAGAATGCAATCATCTTTAATTTGTCAAAACAACTTACACTCATGTTCTCTGGGTAGTCTGAATTTCCGCAGTAAAACCCTGTCATGAAAAATATTAGTGGTTCATTCAAGAGTTAGTCGCGCTCACATAAAGTGAGTATATATATATATATATATATATATAAAAACACAAATTAAGTCATTTGTAGGCCTGGATATCATTAGAATTTTCTCAAACATTCTTTTTGTACTTAGAACAAAATTATTAAAGAAAATATTTACAATATATAAAATATCTACAGCTATCTTCACATAAGAGCCACACCAGGATTTTAAATAAAATACCAAACAAAATAGTGTAAAAAACAAAACAAAATAAAGTAAAAAACAGAAGAAAAAAAACTGTGAGTAGAGAGCCAATTCCAGTCATCGAGTTCCGCAAAAAACTTTCCACGATAGATGGTCTAGCAGATTATGTCTAGGCAGCAAGTGTTCACCCCACATGCTGCACATATACAAAAAATAAAAAAATAAAACAAAGAAAAAGAGTAATATCAATGCATTTAATCTCATGCTGTGTTAATCGTTTTCTGTGTGTTATTGATACCAGCAGATGTGTTTACATGGCTCCTGCTCCTTGATGAACACCGGGCAAGAGCACGTATGTGGGTCACCCAAACACACCTGAACAATATGAACAACAGAACATATTGGAGTGCGGATCCAAATCATTTTTGGGACTCAATACATCCTGAATCATAGAATGATTTACCTTGAAGTTTCTGGCCTCTCCCTCCTCTTTGAGCAGAAATCCCGTGGGGCCGTAGGATTTCAGGAGGAATATAGTTGTGTTGAGGGCTTGGTCCTGGTGGAAACCCACTGCATCACTGACTGTGTTCCTCCAGGCAGGTTTCCTGAACATCCTGTCAATGGTGGATAAATGTACTAATCAATAATCTACCCTGTAATAATGAAAATGAGAGTACACGTATCTCAAACCGCCAGGAGGGTAAATGTCTGACCAAATAAAGGGTGCCGCGGATAAAACATCTATATGTTTTGTTAACCTTGAGCACTTGTTTATTACTGTTGAGATACAGAATCTATAGCTGTTTCTCTTTATCTTCATACTCACCTTACAGTTATAAAGTCGCTCAATAACAAAAAACAAAAAAATACGAGTAAGAAATAATCATTGTGTATTTACCTGTATCTTCTTTTTTAGGTTAAGCCACAACTTATCCCATTTTAAAACAGCAAAACGACGGTTAACTTGAGTCCGACATTACCTTGCTAGTACAACATTGATAAGGCTAAATTACAAACAGCTGTCGAAAACTTCCGGTTAATTCTAATATCCAAAACAGTCAGTTGGGATAGAAAACACGGCAACCTTTTCGGTTTGATAAACTTCACCGAACAAAGTGTGCACAGCTGGAAAAACTACCTGTCTTTTTTCAGGAAATTAAATGACTGAAGACCAGCCGCAACTTCGTTGATTTGAGGTGCAAATGTCTAAAGAACGCGGTAGTCATAGTAACCAAACTGCTGCCATGGATACTTTGAACTGCAGAGGGCGCCAGGGATAAAAAGACATTTAAAAAAAAAAAAAAAATAGAGCCTTCAGTGCTGATAAATCCAGTTTTTAGCACTGGATTTCCACCAGTAATGTAGTACAAGAGCATCTCTTCTGAATAATGTATATATACAAATATTCTGTGTCCTGCTGTTTAAATGAAGCAACAGGTTGCTCATGATTTGCAGAACTCAGACCCTAAAGATCATGACTTAACATTTTACATATTACTGTGTGCTAGATAGTATAGAAAAATAGTCAATACACTACAAAACCAATATACTGCAGAAAAGGTCTTATCCATCCAATATTTTTTCAATAGACGACAGTAAAAGCATTTTCTGTCAGAGATAAGCATCATTATTTTAATATTCTGCATTTCATTTTTTACTCTTGTGCTCACCTCATAAATCTACAGATACATAAAAATTAAAATGGTAACTTACATTTAAAGAAGCAGAAGACCTATGTAAGCAAAGTAACGGCTTTGTCCAATAAACCAAAGCCAGTAAGTTGCTTTGCAGAACTCAGACCCCAACAATAACTTAAAGTACACTAAACTTGACTTATAGTATGTATGACATATAATAAAAATGATCAAATTAAATGGGTGTGAATTATTTCAATGCTTTGTGATGTCCATTACACTGTAGGGATGTCCCCCTGTGTGGCTGCACAAAAGACAAGCATGTGATGTCATCCACAGCCCCCGTCAGGTTTTATCAGGACAGCTCAGTGTTGCTTCTGACTCCGGTGCAAAACACACAAGCTGAAGGACTGCTCTTGACGAAATTACGAAGACAGTATTGCATTGTTTTTCTTTTCCTGCAAAGGCAAACTCTCAGACTGAAGGATTACTCTTTGAGACCTGGCAAACACTGTGTTTTAAGAGCTTTTCTGCTCCTGCAAAGGTAAGTTTAATACTTACAGTTTTTCAGCAAGTAGGCCACATGGTTACTGTTCGAGCACTGTGACTACAGTGCTGAAAACAGGTTAAATGTTTATTTTTGAGTGTCATGCTATCTATCTATTATTAGATTATTAGATTGTTATGTTAGATTATGTTGTGTTGCAGATAGATCAAAATATATTTTACAATGTTTTACAGTTAAAGAGGGCAGCTGGAAAACAAATTATCTTTTTATTTCGTGATAAATCTAAAAGTTATATTTCAAAAACAGTAATATCTTTCAAAACGGCACTGATTTCCTGGGCACATACCTGCCTCTTTGAAAGGGCATTAAACATTGATCCCCTTCAGATGTTGATCTTTTTCACATTACAACAATATTTATTTAGGCCTCCAGGCACTCCAGATGTAAAGTAAGGAGAATTTAGAGCGAATACATCGCGAGTTTGTAACAGTTCCTAAATTTCCTGCTTTCTCTAACGTACTAAAAAGCAAAAGAATGTTTCCAATATGGAATTTGTTCATCCCACTTACAATTCTGTCACACCTAACACCAAAAAGCTGTTCACATGGCTAACATAAAGTGGTGAAAAGGCTTTTCCTGGGCCAATGTGTTTGTAATAAAGGGTACTTCTCACGGAAAAGTGTGTAAATCCTAATGTTCTGTCATAGATGGCCCACATAATAAGGGAGTAACTTCACTATGCGTTATTAAATGTCTGTGTTGGCCATTAGGGAGGTATACTGTGTGTCTTTGGGTGTGTTCAAGAAGATATTAATCTCATAAACTGACAGAGAGTTCCTGAATTAACAGGCAGGAGAGCCGGATATGAATTAAGGTTGTTGGTCTGTGTCACGTTATTATATCACAACTGCTTTTTTTTATTGCAAATGAGAAGCCAACAATTTGTCATGTGTCAGTGTCGTACTGTAACATGACTGAGAGCGCAAAGTGATAAAGATTTTGACTTTGTGAAGGATACAGAGTTAATTTTAAATGACAAGATGACAACAGAAACTGAAATGAGAATTTAAAGATTTTTTTATAGAGTATAATGTGCGATAGAGACACACAGAGACTCTGCTTTATGCTTTATCACACTGTGGGTACATTACATAACATAAATTGAATTCCACCATCTTTTCACAATATAATGTTGCACATTACACTACAATAAAGTTGCCAGTTGCATATGTCTCACCTCATCCTACAGCAATTGCTTAACATTTAGATCAGCATATGAAGCATTTATTGAGCTGACAAATACTTTTTGTAAGTGAGTTTGCAGCACATGCTCTTACTGTATTTGCCATATTGACAACGTTTAGGCTACACATTAGTTAAACATGCTCAATAGGCATAATAAGCATGCAGGAAGGAAGCTGTGGAGAACAGAGGAAGCAAAAGGCCACGTCTGTAATGTACAAAAAGGAGAGACCTGCCATTACAAAATAAAAACAACATGGGATTGGAGATATAGATCTGCCGTTTACAGAACAAGGTTACAGATCTGGACTTCTTTTGGAACATTTTTAAAACAGTTTGAAACTGAGTTATATTTATGTTTATTAATTAGATGTTGCCGTTTTCCTTCAATCAAGTCAAACACACGAAAACAAATTCCACTGATAGACGATACAGTAATATACAATAAAACATGCACTTTTAGCCTCTTGTGTACGACATGCCAGCATCTCAAAAGTGTCAAACTAAGTCATTGTTATAAAAACCTTTTTAACACTGAAACAATCTGAAAAATAAGGTTCTATAAAGTACAGTAATACCGATGGAATTACACATTTCAGATTGTATGGGTATGACAGTGCAGAGCACGTGAACCAGATGTTGAATCCAGCTCCTGTCAACACCAGCAAGTGTTGGATTCATGTTAGCAGCTGCTGCAGCTCAGGAAGCATTATTCTCATTGAGCTCCGGGGGAAACTATTTGGGATAGTGTTGAAATTTTTACCTGTTCCTCCAGATTGAATAAAAATAACATTCAGTGAAACATTAAAAATAACATGTAGTCTGACGGACTGAACCTGTCCTCAGAATTTGGTGTGTCTCTCTCTGTGTATGTTTCCTGTACAGAAACACATAAAGTATTAATATTCCACTTTTTTGTTTTCTTAACTACAAACTAACCATGAAGATCAGAGCACAGATGGACCTGAACTGCCTCATGTTTCTTCTGGTGCTGTGCTCCCTCAATCAGGTAACCCTCTCAGATACGCTGCTTTCGCTGTATATGTCACCTTCACGAATTCAGGAAAGACATTCCTGTACTGTATGTTCTCGTTTGTTTGTGTAGCTTCACCCTTCGTTCATTTTTACATCATCCAACGAGTTTTAAGAGCAATTTTATTAGATCGATATCTTAATTCATTTATATTATTATTATTATTTAATTTAGTTGTTTAGGTTTCTGTATTTTGAGAGTTGATCAAAAGTGATGCAGCAGAGCCTGAAATATCCAGACATTAACGTCCTGATATGAGTCAACTTGTTCCTACACCTAGAGGGGTGTCATGTAAGACTGCCTGGTACATGTCCAGCTCCTCATGCTCCGTGTGTAATATTCTCAGACTGTTCTTTAACAGAAGACATTATTCTACTTCCTGTGACATGTAAAATTGGTGGAGTGTCCCTTTAAATGAGACTTGAATTTGTCACAGTTGCTGTAGATGTGCTCTGATCTCATTGACAGTTGCATCATGTGTCATTTTGCACTTTTGTGCATCTGTGTGTGTGTGTGCGTGTGTTTGCGTACTGCACTTCAATAATGTCAGCTGCTGGTGGCGGTGGCAGGCCCCGAAGACGAGTACCAGACACATGTCCATCAGGGTGAGCATCAGTCCACACGGAACAAAATCACCACCGCCCAGTATGAATGTTTCCAGAGGATCATGAAAGAGTCACAGCGTCCATCAAAAACTATAGGTGAGGAGAACATGTCAAAGGCTGTGGTAAAGTATTTTCATACTATAATCTATTGCATACCAGCTTTCAGTCCCACTGCTGTGTTACTGAGTGCTTCCTCTGTTGTCGGCAGGGCCAATGTGCAACACAACATGGGATGGATGGCTGTGTTGGGATGCAACTGAAGCTGGCCTCATGAACCAGAACTGTCCAGACTACTATGATGACTTTGACACTTCTGGTGAATTTCTCCAGCCTGCTTGATTTCTGTCTATTCAGTAACAATAATTTTGCACATTTACCTACTATATATCAACAATAACAACAACTTTCTGAAAACAACAAGTTCAATTTCTGCTCTCTGGGGGATTTTTAAATTGAGGGACCTTTCTGATTATGCACTTTTCCTTTAATGTGAAGGACTAGTCCAACATTTTGGGAAATATGCTCAGTAGAGAAATATAAATATAAAAATGATGTTAATGTGAAAAGCTAGGCTAATCTGCATCCTGTTGCAGAACGCTACAGTGACCTGAACTAAAAAACGCAACCTCAAACCATTAACAAATGAAGATCTAAAATAGAGACTTTTGTGTTTTTGCTGCACGTTTCTAAGTTTTCACTCCTCTAATTTGTCAAACAGCGGTGGCATCCAAGGTCTGCACAGAGACCGGCGAGTGGGGACGCCACCCGGAGAGCAACAGAACCTGGACGAACTTCACAAACTGCAACGTCGACGATGCACATCACAGGAAGGTAAGGAGGAAATAAATACATCAAATTAGAGCAGCTTCATTGTCTGTGTGTTTGCGGAAAAAATGTCAAGTTGTATTCATTTTGTTGCAGGCAGTCATGACTCACTTCTACTTGGTTATGATTGGTCAAGGACTGTCTCTGGTGTCTTTGCTCATATCATTGGGAATATTCTTCTATTTTAAGTAAGTGCAGCACAGCTTTCTTTTTTTACTTTTCAGTTTTATTCTCTTAAAGCCTTATGTTCTTTATTGTGTAAAATAATTTGGTACAACTTTCTAATAAAGCGTACTTTACTCAGGGTTTATAAGCTATAAATGATTATCCAGTCAGGTTGCCAAATACTGACACACAGTAGAAAACATGATTTAAAGTAAACCATAAAGCTAGATGTTGAATTTCAGGGCATAATGTGTCTCTCCTTCTCTGCCGCCCTCAGGAGCCTGAGCTGCCAGAGAATAACGCTCCATAAAAACCTCTTTTTCTCATTCGTGCTGAACTCAGTCATCACCGTCATCTGGCTGAAAAAACAGGAACACATGGACAACGATACCGTGAGTGATTTGACTCGATCTAAATCTGATATCTGCCCCCGATATGATTATATTGCACAAAAAGACACGGTGCTCATGTTGCTTTTTCCATTCCAGGTAAGCTGTAAGCTTGTCATGTTCGTCCACATGTATTTGATGAGCTGTAACTACTTCTGGATGCTGTGTGAGGGAATCTACCTGCACACTCTCATTGTTGTGGCTGTGTTTGCAGAAAAACAACATCTCATATGGTATTACCTGCTTGGGTGGGGTGAGTAAGGATCGTATGTAGATATCTCACTATAAACATTTGACTTGTCTTAAACCCAAATGTCACAAATGTTCTAATTTGATTTCGCAGGTTTCCCACTGGTGCCGTCGGTGATACATTCGATAGCACGCCACTTCTACTACAATGACAAGTGAGCATCTCCAAAGATATTGTTGTAAATAAGTCATATTTATCCACATGGTACTGCTATAAAGTGATGAACTGATCCGTGCTTTCACAGATGTTGGGTCAGCTCAGATACTTCCTTGCTGTACATTATCCACGGCCCCATCTGCGCTGCACTGGTGGTAAGCGCTGAACTCCTGCGGGAAATCCAGACTTGCCTTTTACTAATGATATAGAACCATACTATGGTCTGTTATGTCATTAGTTTTGGGGGAAAATAAACATATTGTGTGACAAAAAAAGATCTTAAAGTCCACATACTAGCTTTTTCTGCTACTTTTGTCGGCAACTGTTATCACACGGCTGAAGCTCTACACTTGATGTGCAGTTAAAACTGGCTGGCTGTGGACTGTTGGTATCTTCCAGATGTGTAGTCTCATGTTATATGAATCGGACTCAAGTCGGACTCGGGTTCTCTGATGACTTTAGGCAATCCTCTGCTGCAATCAACAAAAAACACAATGTATCTCACAAAACATTTGGCTCAGAAATGACAAATCATTGTATTGCTGCGAGAAGGGTGCAGAATAATAAACGCTTGACTTGAGGCCTCATGTCCGAGACTGGAGACTTACTTCCCCAGTGATAATCGGAGAGGTCTGGTACGCTGCCATTTGCAACTCTTGTTGTTTTGTCTGGTCACTGTGAAAGTGAAACAGGTTATCAGTTGGATTAAGGACATGTGACTGAATTAATTCCCCTCTTCACCCCCCCCCCCCCCCCCCAGATGTCAATAATGGAAATAATTTCACTTTCATATTTCTTTTATTTTAAATCTTTTTTCTTACTTGAACTACACTTTGAACTACATGGACTCAAACCGCCATGGAGTCCTTGGAACCAACTGAATCTAATCACAGCCTTATCAAAGTGAAATAACTCTCTGGTTTTATGCTGCATGGTTTCAGTAGCTTGTTAATCGGTGGACAGTTCTGTCTCTCATCATTCATTCAAGTTAAATCATTTGAAATGAGAGATCTTGGTGGTAATTCTGAGGTGTGGAACCAGGCTGCAACACAACCGTAAACACGGTATATTTAACTTTTTATGCTGTAAAACTGCATCTATCAGATAGTCCAGCATTTCCTTCATGTCAGGCCTTTCCTGATTTCATGTGCTGCCTTCTTGACTCCAGGTGAACCTTTTCTTCCTGCTGAACATCGTTCGGGTTCTCATCACCAAGCTGAGAGTGACGCACCAGGCCGAGTCCAGCCTCTACATGAGGGCTGTGAGAGCCACCCTCATCCTCATCCCGCTGCTCGGCATCCAGTTCGTCCTGGTCCCCTACAGGCCCCACGAACACTGGGCCTCCGAGATCTACCTGTACATCATGAACATCCTCATGCATTACCAGGTCAGTGCATACGTGCAAGGAGTGATTGCACTGAAGAGAGAAGAAAAAACACTCTTCTTCTCCTTTTTTTAAATGCAACTAAATTGAAATTAGTATTAGTAAAAGCTCTTTTTTTTAAGTATAGACTTGATCCATGTGGAAATATCCTCAGTAATGATGCAATGGTTGTGTAAAATTACAAATATTTTCAGGATAGGAGCATGAACATGTGACACTGCGGACCTCTGCAGCTGTTTGAGCTTAAAGGATTTCCCCCCTTGTGTATTTTCTCAAGACACATTTTCTTTTCCCCCACATGCAGGGTCTCTTGGTTTCTACAATATTCTGCTTCTTCAACGGGGAGGTGAGCGCAATGAGCTTCATTCAGCTTCATTTTATTAATGATGGCATCTCCTTTTTCAGAATTCGATTTTGCATTCGTCACGCATTTTAATGCGTCGGAGTCACAGTTAATAAATCCACTGGCGTCTCAGCCAGTGGGTTTTAAACTACAACAACATGCTAAATTTCATGGGGTTTTTTTATGCTGTGTCACATTTTATTATATTTTTTATCACATATGTGCTTGGTACAGATATGTAAGGTAGTGAAGAACATTTTGTTTTTTCCTCAAGACTCAAAGAAGATGAAGTTTTGATGTTTATGCACCAAATATTTTTTTTTGCTTTCCTCTTTTCAAGCTCTACAGCCGCACACTGATTCACAGTTAAGATAAAATGTCAACAGAGTGACCTTTTTAACCCGTAGGCCGTGTCGGGCCGTCCATCTTACATCCCCTTTGTTGTGTCTTTGTTTTGTTAGGTCCAGAGTGTTCTGAGGAGACACTGGAACCAGCAGCGGATGCAGCTCGCCGGCACGTTCGCCAACGCCGACTTCTTCCGCTCGGCCTCCTACGTGGCATCATCGCTCACAGAGGTCCACCGCTGCTACAGTATAGAAAGCCACACCGAGCACATGAATGGCAAGAGCTACCCGGACATATTCAGATCGGATAGTCCTTTTGTGTGAGGGTGGCCCCTCGGGAACTTAAGGCACTGCCCTTCTTTTTTTTTTTTTTTTTACATTTTCTTTTGTTACCAAGAGTGATGTTTGCTACTGTTAATGACACCTCCGTAGCTTCATACCTTTGACATTTTTCGATCTCCCAGCCAAACAAAAACACGCAAACATTCACACTCGCATTTCATTACTTTTACCAAAACAGAAGGAGCTTGAGACCAAAAAAATCCCACGAATATTCAAAGGGGACTGTCGACAGACATGAAGAAGAATCAACTAGTCTCAATATTTGGCATTAATACAAGGAATTGATGCAATTTTTAATTTTTTTGCATCGTGTGGAATAAACCTGAAGAGCTCTCTGTGAGCGAGACGCTGTTCTAATGAGCTGACGGTTGAGATCTTTCAAAGAGGGAAGTTGTGATTGTCTGGGCACATAACTCTGTAGCAGTTTCTGCCACGTCACGCCTTCAAGAAGGGAACGGAACAAAGCACAATGATTTCTGTGGGTAGTAGTGATTAGTACTACACCAAGTGGACATGGAAATCTAAAAAACAAACAAGTAAAAGTACAATTACAGACATGAAAATAAGAAATAAACAGCCAGCTCGCTGTGCTAAACGGCCTTTCTGCTTCTTCGCCACTTCTGAATTGACTCTTCTATTTATGTGTAATATCCTCTTTGCTAAATGAAACAAATAATAAGGTTCACAGTACAATGTTGTCAGAAACATACGCTTACATTGCGTGGCTTAGCAGCAGCAACAGTACCTTCTAAGTCAATGTTGTGCTAGGCGTCGCTGTTTTTCACGTCATATCTGATAATTCCAAAATGCTGGAGAGGCGACTGAGAGAGGGGAACAGGGAGCGAGGAGAGCATGAGTTTGTACATATATTTGATTGTGTGTGAGCGTGACACATGTCAAGGCACAAACTATGAATTACTACATTGTATTTAGACTGCCATTAGTGTACTTTGTATATTTTTTACCAGTCAGTCAGGAGCATATCACTGTAAGCCATGTAGTCAAGCCCCATAAACCACAGCTGGTTTGATTATAAAGTGTGAAGAGCAGAGATTTCATGTCACATGTTTTAGATGAATCTTCAGCAGGAACTGACTTATATTAATTCACTGTCTGTCACCTCCAGTTAGAGATGAGAAGTATATTTCCTGATGAGTGAAGAGCTGCTGGTTTCAGCCTTCAGATACAGGAATTACAGGCCAATCTCTCCTGCAGCGCTGATAACTTATTGTAATGTTATAAATCACTTAAAAGAATTAATTTGACAATTTAGGAAACATGCTTATTTGCATTCTTGTGGAGAGTTAGATGAGGAGATTGCAAGACAGCGAGTTAGCATTATTAATTATCATTATAAACATATAATGGAATCACGGAATATTTACGAGACTGGATGATTACATGGTTTTACAGTGATTTCTGCACTCTTGATATCACAGGTGTTGTAATTAGCAATTAAAGAAACCTCAGATACAACCCGGATGTGCTCAGTAGTGGGTACACAGTCAGATATTTACTGTATGTTACACTGGACATAGCTAAATACTGTGTGTGTCACTTTGTCTCGGCTCTAATGTCGGTTTGGTGTCATTCGTTTCTTTAAGCGAGAGCTGGGTCCTAGGCCCGAGTCTGGCCAGCATCTGGCCTGATTCTGGCAGCCGGCGAGATTATCTGCCGCATGCGTACCGAAATCGGCCCAGATGTAGAAGCGACATCTCACATCTGACAAATATATATATAATGTATGTGCTAAAATGTTATAAAATTCAAGGTTCACTTAATAGCTTTCTCTCGAGCTTTCAAGCTTATTCTACGGCCTTTTTCAGCGAATGGAACTAAAATATTTAAATATTTTATCACAGATGAACCTTGATGTTAAAAAACATGTATAGTTTCCCAAGGTTGGGGCTCATTCTCATTTTTGTACCATAGTTTTGTCATAAAATTCAGTTGATGCTGAAGTAATAATTCTGTAAATAAAAGATAAGGTGTTTAAACTGAGATTCAGTAAAAAAGAGTCACTATAATTGTGTTTATATTTGAGTGTTATTCTGTATGGTGCAGTTTTAAAACACAGACAAAGGGAAGAAAACATGTAATTGTATTTTCTTTTTCTCTCACATATCTAATTAAGGGCGGGATTTCCTTGTCTGACCGACAGAAAATGTTTCCCACTGAAATGAATATTGTTTCCAGACAAAGACGGGCGTGTTAGTGTCTGTTCCTCGTCCAAAACATATGCGGACAGGTACAATTAGGAAGTCCCAAAGGAAAAGTGCTATATCCATCCTTTCAGTTCATCATTCATCAAGTGCAAAACGGACAAGCTGCAAAAGAACTTACCGTGCCACTCCAGATGCAAAGAACACATAATGATCAAAAGCATGTGTGCAATGTATGTGACCATTAATCATTACAAGTAATTGTCCTATTTACGAGCTACTTGCACGCCTGTCGTAGTTATGACCTCAATCCACAAAAGACTGCGAATTTCAGCATCATCACAGTAATCACAAGAACATCCCCTCCCGTGTTTCTTTGTGCAGAACTCTAAACATCTGACATTTTCACAGAGCCAAAACCACACTTTTAACTTGCATCCTGTCACATCAGCACGAGCGATGTTGTAGTATCCTGTGTGAGTTGCGATTGCACGCGTTTCCTTCAACGCAGAGATTAAAAATAATGCAGAAAAACTCAGCTTGTACCTGTGATCGCTCTCAGTTAAGATGTTTTAGTTGTTTACCTATCACAACAACATCTGATAAACCCCACCGCCCTTTATTTACCTCAGTGGAAATCAGACCGGTGGATGTATTGCAGGCTTCCTGTTTCTAAGAATACATTGCCATTGAACTCTTGATCCATCAGCTCTTGTGTGCTGGTAGTAAACACTTCCTCACTCTCATGACTAACACTTGTTTACTGCCTCAACTTCCGCGTGCTTCCACCGAAACTTGAAGCATGTAGCCGATGTTTTATGCACAGAGGGGTTTCTAACATACGAGTCGGCAGCACTTCTTTCCGCAGGACACGGCTGTGAATAGAGACACAATATGCCACACATGCTCCCCTGCATGGTAACGCGTATGAAGTCAGAGAAAATAATCACACAGATCTGCTCCTCTGCTCTTTCATTTGCTGTAGCTGACGCACTAGTCTGGAGTAATTTCCCCTGAGTGTCAAACAGACCATTATGAACTTATGTAACACACAGTGACTCAATATTGAATTAGACTTCATACATTCCTGGGGGTTCTGGATGGTTCCAACAGTAATCAATAGCAGGAATAGATACACAGCTTAAATCTAGCAGGGAAGTTTTATAGATGGGTACACGGGCTACAGCGGGAACAATAGATGAGAGTAGAAGAAGAAGTATATGTGGGGTTCGATTTTAAGAAGCAGCAAGCGAAGATTTTCTGACTTTTGGTCTCCAGTTTGAGCCAAGTTTTCAAAAAAAAAAGCAGGATCCTACATTTCCCACGATGCATCTCAATGTCGTCGTTTTCTTAGATCTTTGCTGCCAAGCTTGTAACACAGACTCTTTAAAAATACTTATCATATAATAATTATGCAGAGTGCATCCTGTCAGTAACCTCTGACCACTTATTAAACTGTTAATCTAATCAACAGTAATTCATCACATTCTATAAAGTGACAAGTGTTTCCAATTATGTCGCCTAATTCGAACACTCCTCGTTACAGTGTGTGCCTGTACAAACTAAACTTTATAGGCTTGTCTCTTACCCTTCTGTTGGCTGTGTTGTGCATTCCCGTTAACTGATAAATATGATTAATTAATCCTTATAATCTTTATGAGTCTGTCGCCTGGTCTGTGAGCCACTGGGAATTTCTCTTTCATTTTTATGTTAGAAAGCTTTGAGGGTTCGTTTCACCACAATCCCTCCAGCTGCTCTGACAGAGTGAAATACACAAGGCTGCCATTGTGAAATAAACACTTTCCCACCTCAGAGTATTCGAGGGATTCGGGTGGAAATGATTTGGAGGTTGTTCTAAAACACTAGTGTCATTGATATCAGGACTAAGCAGAAAAATGCACCCCAACCTTTAGCTGTATCCATGTTCTTACACCGTGTCACAGAACATGAAGTAGACACTTGGCTTTCTGAGTTTGAGTTCGATTGTATTTTTCCTTCCCCGATAAAGGAAACTTCCCATTTCCCCTTTTTCATGAACGCAGGTCCACAATCGGGAAAAGCCTTGGTTGCACAAGATATGATGCACTTTACCTTGCCGGTAACAGCGGGGGTGGTATGCAAGGAATGCCGGAGAGGTCAACTTTGATTTGTAGCGCGTCAGACACTTTAACAACAGAAGAACTCATCATTGTTTGATGGACTGGTGAGATCTGGAAAATACGGCGCGGAGTCAGTCACCGGCAACAGCAAGAAACACAACAGCATCTCGTTCGTTACAGCTTCACAAACACGTATTTGATCAGAAACACATTAACTTTTACTCCTTCAGAGGAAGAGTGACTCAAGCTTCAAACAACATGCTGAATCAATTTCCAGCCAGCTTCAGTAGAAACCCCCGCTATTCGCAGAAATTTCTGGTTAAACCACGCTCTCTAAACAATGCTTTGCACAGACATACAACGTACACACATCTGGCCAATAATGTGATCTGGCCACTTAAACATGGGGATGTCTCACTCTTGAGAACAATGGAATGAGTTCTTGGCCGTGCTCGAGGGTGTGGAGGGCGTACAGTACAGGGGTTGGGGTGAGCAATGTGGCCCGGCTGTATGGATGTGACCCGGGCCTGGGTGGGACCGCAGGAAGTCTGCCGCTCACTGCTCGGCCCTTTCGGAGAGCTCTGCAGGGTCATGAATTATCTGAGCGGCTCTTCGCACTGTGATGTCAACACTTGGTCGTCTACTTTGGTGTTTCTGGAGGGTTGTCATGATCAAATGTGTGAATACATCGCGTGGAGAGTCCATTTCCAAAGTGCTAGGAAGGGGCGTAGCGAGGAAGACCCCTGAGAGAACGCTGCTCTGGCGGGGTGGACTGGGACAAAAATTCAGCCCTGGCATTTTCTGTCCAGACCAGCCCACTACATTATCAGCGGACACTACATATAAAGTCCACTAATCTCGCGGCATCTTCTCTCATGCATACTACAAAGGAGAGTCATACTCCTTGATAGCAGTTAACAAATAAAGCACTTAACTATGAACTCAAGGACTAAAATTGACAGCTATAGCAATCAATCAATCAATCAATCTTTATTCATTATAGTGTCAAATCACAACAGAAGTTATGTCATGACAAGGGGTGGGACGAGACTAAGGGGAAGAACCCTTATGCTCCCCTTTCAGTTTTTAGTCTGTGACTGTGAAAATCTTTTGGTGTAAGCCCAGCATTAGTTAAAACCAGACTCGGACAATAATAACAAAAAAATATCCTGTCAAATAATCTAAATAGAAACATATTACAGACAGTAGCAGCATTAGAGCTGAAACTCACTCACTCAACGGTGACTCAGTCATTATGAAACCATAAATAGAGAATTGGAAAAAAATATATATATATAGCTGTGTGAAAAAGTCTAAGACATGGGTTACAGGTGTGAATAGATATGCATTCTCATATACGTGTATGTGCACAAGTATGTATTGCCCTACTTCCTCGTCCGCAGCCAGCCAGCTCCGCTCCTCACCAAATTCATGACCTGCAAGAAACAGCAAACAGAACTCGTACTCAGTATCTGTGTACTGACAAGTATATGTAGCCTTTTTGTGACGTAGTGACACTTGGTGAACAAAATTTATCTGTCATGAAGGATGACTTAAGTCTCAAAAGAGCCCTAACTCAAAACCACAGAATAATGTACAAGATAAAAGATTAGTTCATATTGAACGAAACGTTCGCGAACGTAACAACACTAGTGGCTTTGCCATGTTTTCATTATGACACTTACTAGTGTTTTCCAATGCAAAAAAGTCAGATCTTTGTGACAATACCTGAAAATGCTCAAGACAGCACTATACACAGCCATTTGAAAACTACAGTAAAAGTAACACATTTACACAGAAATTAAAGTTACACACAAATTATGAAATAGTTATCACCTCAGTAAACAATAAATGAATTGAAAGATTACAATAAATTCAATGGCAAATATTGCAAATTAAACTAATTATTTCCTATAGGTTTACTTGTATTTTGTGCTAAAATTCAAAGTATCTCATCTGTATTTACAATACAGCTTGATTCTGCATCTCTACTTACAGCTCATTGGTCCATGTGAATGTTTACTGTTGCTATGGCAACAAGAGACCGCTGACGTTAGCAGCTCTTAGCTAGCTTAGCTAAATCATCTGAACAATAATAACCCATAATATCACAATTCGGCATATTTAAACAAAATCAACCACAACTACCAACATTCACAGCCCTTCAAATCTGGGCTAACATGTTGTCACAAGTAGGACTATGCATTTAATTAGGTCACATCATTCAACGTAAAAACGTTTTCTACTTTGTTTTGGACACGTCTCAAAAATGTAGCCTAGCCAGCCGCAGGCTAACGTTACTTACCGTGTATGCCTCCACTCGCTCGTCTCCCGGCGCGGCAGCACCTGCTGGGGTGGTGACCCCGGCACCAGATAGGTCCGTCAATTTAGAACATTTAGCAGCCGCCACCTCCAGAGACTTCAGCTTTTTAAGTCGCAGTTTTTCAGCGCCACCCGGGCGTTTCTTCCGCTTCTCCGTCTTCAGCTCAGCAGCAGCCCGTCTCACGACTCCCGCCCATGGCATGAGGTCCCGCCCACCCTGGTTTGTGTTGTGATTGACAGCACTGTCAGGGCTCTCTGAGCCTGTCAGCCCATGATTGATTGACAATGACAAACAATAGACCGATAATATGTGTCGATGCTGGCAACACACTGCTAGCCCTCTGTAGCCGATTGGCCCAAATGGAGGGAATTTAGAGAAGAAAAACAAAACAAAAAAACATAGAGGACCGGACCGGCCCACATTGTTTCAACGGCCCACCGGGACGATGCCCGGTATGCCAGATGGCCAGTCCACCCCTGGCTCTGGGTCTCCTGCAGATATGGACCTCTGTCACCTTTCACCTCAGCTGCAACAGAATCTAAACGGAAAGCAAAACAGAAAAGCCTCCTTTCAGGGATTCAAAACATTTCAATTTTCTCCTTTTATTTTGATCCAGATTTCACACTCAAGTTTATGTTTATTAAGTTTTTAATTTAAAAAGAACAAAATCGTATCATAGCTGGTTCCGGTTTATGAAGAAACACGAGCGATCGGTAAATCAGACAGGTTGTAAATGCAATGCTTTTTGACGCACCCCAACACATTCCTGCAGTCACTTTCTCATCACTCCACTGATGGACAATCGTTCACCTCAAGAGAGAGCGGTACGAAGGGCAGCAAAGGTCGTCGTGGAGCCGGCGTCTTGACTTTCTTGAACAAACCTTCAGGGAACCATTCACATCCAATGCAAACATTTAGTGCCAAAGCAGGAGGTGGTGGGACCTTTATGCAGCACAGCAGACGGTAAGAGTGTGGAGGTAAAGGTGGTCTTCAATGCAGGAGACAATCCGACAGTAGATGTTTTTGTTTTAGTCGTCTAATGTTAACCGAGCTGTTGTTGACATGCTCAACTTTCATTAAAAGAAACAGTAAAAAAAACGCAATGTTTGGATTGTGCATATAAAGATGTTGTCATCAAACATAATCCCAGTTTTGCAGATTCATCCTGAATTTCTTCCACATGTTATCAGTTACCGTGGTAACTAAAAGTGTTACTTTTTCCAGATAGAAAAGATGCAGAAACCATCCAAGTTTTGATAAACCACAGTCATCCTAGAGGGCTGATGCCTCTCCTTGTGATGCTTTCATTCCCTCAGCTGTTTGGTGCAAACTCTGGTGTTTGTTTAGTTGATTCAAGCATCAAAGCCTGTCAAAAGACGTGGGTCCTTTGCTTCATTTGTAATGAGTGCGAATATAAATGGACCAGAGTGAAAAGGCGGCAGCAGCATAATTACAGGTGTGAAAGTGACTCATAGGTTCTGATACCTGCATCCCACATAGGGAGCTATGATGACATTATTTGCCTTGTAAGCAATTTCACTCTGACATTCATTTGTCACGTCTGGCGGCAGAACATCTAAGACACCTTCCCTTAAAGCGCCAGACATTTGGAATCAAACTCTTCAAAACATTTCAAACAATAAGCTTATTGCAGTTTTAAAGAGCCCAGTTCCTACTGCCCAGGGCAGCAGGCCAGTATCCACTTGTACGAGGCGCGCCACTGCTCCTGTCTTCAGCATCATCCTGCCAACAGGAACTCCCTCACTCCTCTCCCGCTTTCCTGCCATTGTTCTCCTCGCTGCCACCAGGCGAAAGCTCCTCCCAGGATCTGGGAAAAGGTGGGATGTTAAAACGGCCCATTTCCCTTTCGATCAGCTTCGACCTCAGCCGGTGGAGGAGGGGTGCATGTCATATTGTGTGTGTGTGTGTGTGTGTGTGTGTGTGTGTGTGTGTGTGTGTATATAGAGAGAGGCAGCACCCATATGAAGAGCTTAACTATCATTTTCAAGTGCAGCTATTCTTTTCATTTGTGATTCATGTGAGGAAGACCAGGGATTGAAAAGTTTGAAAAGTCTAGTCTGAAAAATAATTACGGTGCGAATATATGTTACTTAATGCTAAACATTCAGGCAGTAATGAAACTCAAAATGTAAAGGCTACGTCCCCTAAATGTGTCCATTTAATGATAAAATATTATTTAATTTATTATTTATACAATACAACCTGACAAAAACCTGACAAGTGACAAATTCAGCAGAATGCATAGCAATTAGCTGGAAAGGAAGTGCTGTATAGTTTCCTTTACTGACTGCCGTTACCACAAACGTTAGCTCCTGCAGTTTTTCTTTCCTCTCGACCGGCCAAATGGCTACATTTCATTTTCACTGATTTTCAGCTAAATCAATTATATCCAATGAAACTGCTGCAACCGATCGAGAGGAAGTACATTTTTTCCATGTCGTCATTAGCTGTGTTGTGCCATCCACTTTTATTTAACCCCCCCAGACTGTGTATAAACTACTCCACAAAGGAGGATGGTTTGCAGATGAGACAGTTAATGGTACAAAGGTGTCTTTTGATGAAACAGTGTCGACTTCAGCTATAGTAGTCGTCACTCTGTTTTTGGTCTCCACCATGTCCTGAGGGAAATATCTGGCTCCCTTAGCTGCTAAATGCTCCACTATTTCACCAGCTGATCTCTGACTGCGTCCGCCTGCTGTTCTTCTGCCGAGCAGGGAGTGACAACTGAAGCAGCTGAAAACACAGAAAGCGACGCTGTGAGAGTGAACCAAAACGGTAAAGTTGTGGTTTAACAGTGCTTGACGCTCCATAAAGCTGAGGGGAGCTTCACAAGTCCCAGAACAGATCAAGCTGTCACCATGATACTAATACACAGTCGTGGAAATCATAACAGATTAGTTTCATTAAAGTGCAGAAATCCTTGTTTAAACTGATAAAATGTCCTGTCTAGGAAAGCTGAAGTTTAAATCTGCATGGTAAACTGATCACTGTATAGTTTGACAAGCAAAACCTGTGATTGATGGCAACAGTATGTGTTGTTAGCAACATATCCTTACTATAACAAGCTAAATTTATGTCTTCCCCTCTACTGTGAGAATCTGCTCTCAGCCCTGTGTTTTCATGCCAGTGAGAATAATTTAGGTTAATAGCATGATCCTTTCCCTATGTTCTTTAAGTGTTTTGGAGGGGCGTCAGTGAGGTGGGGTTGGAGGGTGCACAGGAAGGAAAAGGAGTAGCTGGGAAATCTCATCGACGCTCCTCGGCGAACAAGAGACACCCCGGTCAGGATCTGGGCGTCGCTGCCAAGTCGTCTTAGGGTCGTAGACTCCAGTGGTCCCCGTTTGGGTGAAGGCGGCACACACAAACACATCTGCGCGTGAAACCCGGTTGTTCTTAGAATTTTGACGGAAACAGCGTCAGGCTTGCAAATTGACCTTAAGGTATACATGCAAGCCGGAGGAGATGAAAGGAAGAGAAAGAGGAGGACTTAGCCTCTAGACTTGTATATTTCCTCAGGAAATGGATTCTCTGAGATGACAGGAAGCTAATTAAAGCTTTGGTCCAGACTGAAATATCTCAACAACTACTGAGTTGAACTGAACGTGAACGTGAAGCTCCCCTCAGCTTTATGGAGCTTCATGGCGAGTTTAAGCTCATTGTTTTACTTTACTGTTTTGGTTCACTCTCATAGTTCACCTGCTTCAGTTTTCACTCCATGCTCGGTATCAAACAGCAGACAGACGCAGTCAGAGATTAGCTGGTGAAATAGTGGAGCATTTAGCGGCTAAAGAGCCAGACGATTCCCTCAGGAGATGGTGGAGACCAGATGTATCGCCATGACATTCGGTTCAGAGATTCATGAATCCTAGAGACTTTGCTGATCCCGTGACTTCTCCTCCAGCGCAACCATGAAACCGATGTTTGTGGCTTTTGAGTGAACGTACTGTATCAGTCGCCATGAAATTTAACGCAATTATTCATGTTCCCATCAGGATTAATTGTAACAACTTTGGTGACCCTTGACTTTTAGTGTATCGCCATCATCAGGTCAAAATTGAAAGTGGGACAATACTTTGGTTTATGACCAAATACCTGCAGAAATAATGACATTCCCAACAGCTTCGGCTGCACTTCTGGGATTCTGTAACCAGGGGTGGGTTAGGGTTATCTGCATTAATAATATAATTTTTGAATTTGAAGACCTTAAATTTCAAACACTTAGTTACCTTGTGCTGTCTTTGTGCAACATCAAAAAAAATCATTCCATCAGCTTTAACAGGAGGCACCTGTTGGGTGAAAAATAGACAGTAAAACGGATTTTCTGTCTTATGTAATTTAGTTTCTCTTGAAGCTGCTGTCCCCAGCTGAGCAGCTTGTTTATAAAAGTTATAAGAAAATGCCACAGTTGTGTAAAAATGTAATGTGGAGCTCACACAAAAGCACAGTTTAGATTTCCTTCACCCATACTTTTACCTCTCTGACAGATTTTTTCCATGCTGAAATGAAAATAGCAGCCCCGGCTAAAAATGACCACCTCGACAGATGTGGAGCGAGGCCCGGGCTGCAGGAAACGGTGAGAGTGTCACGTCTTTCACCGCGCGCTGAGAGGAGAGGTCGACCCAGAAACATGTGCTGCCTGAACTTTGGCTCTTTTTCTTCCTGTAAGGGCGCCTTCTCGCTCCCTCTCTCTGGGTCTTTATTTTCTTTTTTTTCATCTCGGTTGCTCACACACCCATATACATGCAGACACAATGAAGTGGTGAGGAAAAAGCATGAGGGAAGGAGTTATCAAGCTGGAGTTACACATTTGCGTTGGTTTTCTAAATCAGTAAACCAGTGTGTTGATTCATATGAAGAAATTATCACCAATGCAGGGTGGATACAGCAAAACCCATGTCTGAAATGTAAGCTGACAGTTCGTGTCCATTTAGCATAAAGCACTGTTTTATTTGTTTTCAAACCCCAGAGCTCTCCTGGTTTTTCATTTCACTCCTTACACCCGAGATATCAGGTAAAAGCAGTTCACTGTGATTTTGATGCCTGGTAGGAAAAGTGCTGTCTCCCTCTAGTGGCGAGATGAGCTCATTTAAATTCACTTTCAAAGCAAAAAAGTTTTGCCGCTCATGAGGGGGAACCGAGCGTTTATTCAATTTTTCTTACTTCAGTTTGTGGGAAGAGCACAGTCATTCCAAAGAGAGACATCTATTCCACATCCACAGTCAACAATAAACAAATACTTTGCAATTTACAGTCATATGTTGCATTTACAGTTGAAGTTTTAAAAGGAGAATAAAAAGGTTTCCTGTTGAAAGAGTAAATGAGTTCCTGCACAGAACTTAATAATTTAGGTTCAAGCATTATTTTGATTTTTTATTCCATTAAAATTAAGAACTACAGTCGTTGCCATATAGACACTTGCCCTATTTACTGGAAAAAAGCCATCACTAGTAAAAAATGAAAAGGTTTGGATGCTTTTATTTGCAATAAACTTCAATTCTTAGGTAATCTCCTCTAAGCTCCCCACAAAGACATTGCATCTTTTACGATTACTGGCTGTTTTTCCAGTTTATGCAAGTTTACAGTCTGTCTAAACCCACCTTTCCTTCCTTTTTATTTAGCACCTTAGACGTTACTTTTATCCACCCACATGCATTTCCCTGTAGAGTACTTTACGTTAGAGTGTAAATCTATTGACATGGTAAATAAATTATGTCAGCGTCCCACCAGTCACACAGCTCTCGTCCGCTGGCAGACACGGTAAGTACGCTGTACTTCAACAGCTTCTGGGAAATGCAGCCATGTGTGAAGAACCTTTATCGACGTGTATGCTCACAGAGAGAGGAGTCCATATGCTATAATTTCTGGTGATGGTGTTACTCCTCTACAAAGGCCTATTTGAGTCCATCTTACATTGGGGATTTGTGTTTTATGAGAAGCACACGGGGCCGATGTCCAGGCCGAATTCCTGGTCAGGCTTTCCAATGTCCATAGGGGCCACGTCCATGATGGGCAACCTGGCCGAAGTTTGAGTCCTGTACTCGATCACCGTCTTGCCCCACTCTCCATTTGATTGCTGAAGTAAAAAGAAAGCCAGATTAATCTCCCAATGGGTTTTTCATCAAATGTAGTAATGTATTCTGTGGAAGACTTACCGAGCAGCCGTCCTCAATGACGGTGTATCGGAGGCGGCTGTTGCCCTGCGCCCTCAGCTCCTGGCCGTCGGAGCCTCTGAGGACCAGAGCTTTCTTCGGGTTGCCGCTCGTCCCGTCTTTATAAGCCACACTGTTCCTGCAGTGGTAGGTGATGGTCTGGTGCGACTGTTTGGACAAAACCTGCAGCAGCTTCACTTGAACAGCCACTGCATTAGGCTGCTCCTCCTTATTTCCATAGGTGAACTGAAATTCGATGTCAGTTTGACGTGATTACACACATTGCGTGCTCAATTTCCAGGCTTCTAGATGCTCATTATTTTACTAAACATGTCATGGTGTCATTTTAAATCTTCCACAACATGAATATATGCAAATAAAGCTCTTGAATTCTTACTTGAGTTCCACCATTTATGTTGGCTCCGAACCAGACAGGTATGTTGGCACTGGGACTGGATTTCGTCCACCAGGCTTTGCGGGGAATGTTTGCCGGATTGGCGGAGATGCAGGTTTCACCGCTTTCCATATCACAGTAGACCCTGATGGCGTCTCGGATGCTTCCTTGATTTGGGTCGAGCCAGTACTCACCTGTATCAAAGGCGGAGAAAAAATGATTGGAAGGAGTTAGATCACTAGGCCTAGGTACATATGTGATACTGGTCTAAAAATAAGAAAATTAGGACCCTCACCGCTCTTTTTCTGGGGGTAGCACTGTTTGATGTCCTGGCAGGTTTTTGAAGGGTTTATCCTGCTGCCATCAGGATTACGGAGGTTTTGCAGATGTCCGTTGAGGGTCTTCAGTGTGGCTTGGATGCCAGTGTCTGCACGCAGGATGGCCAACTTCTTATTGGGAAGGGCTTCGTCTTTGTTGAACTCCGGAAGAAGAGGAAGATCAGCCGACATATCATCCTCTACAAATTCCACAGCTTCTGGCACGTCGCCATTCCCATCGTAATCAGCCGGGGCGGCGAAGAGGTCTTCCACAGCTGCTGCGGTGGGAGGTCCTGGGGGGCCTGGAGGGCCGGGGGGTCCGGGTTCACCAGGTGGACCCTGACAGAAAAGACAACCATTACATTTTTCTTCTACTTCATATTTGCTATGCTAGCTGTGCGAGAAAAAAGGTCGGCCCATGCAGATCCAGATCAAGATATCCCTTTATCTGAAAATGTCATCTCCTTAAACTGATGGAAATAAAACAATAGATGTAATCTTGTGTCACCTGTGCTCCGACATCTCCACTGGTCCCTCTGGTTCCGGGAGCGCCCATTGGTCCAGGCTGGCCGATGTATCCTTCCTTTCCAGGAGGACCCAACACTCCTGGAGGACCCTATATGGTTGTAAAACAATGAGAGATTGACACTGAGGAATAATGCATAATATAAAATGCATATCTTTATCTGGTCTGATTTATACAATTATACAATTATACACCTACCCTCTGCCCAGCTGGTCCAACAATACCTATCGCTCCTGCATCTCCTGTGGCCCCCTGGAACAGAGAATAATGGGATTTTATTTTCTAATATTTTCATTGTTGTTGTGATTCAGTGTTAAAATAGACTCAAAATTACTTGACTTCAATGCCGCACTGGCCAAGATTTGTATGTTAAAAGGGTTAAATCTGCAGAAAATCAAAGATCCTCGCTGAATGAGATGTTGCAAATGCACCTAAACTGAATTCAGTTGCTGTGTTGGGTGTGTGTCCTTCTGTCTTCACAGGAATTGACTAAGTTGCCTAAACGATCATTTTTTCGCTTACAGTTATTCCAGGGAGACCGTGAAGACCGGTGAAACCTCTGTGACCTTTCTGACCCCTCTCTCCTTGCTCTCCAGTTGCCCCCTTCTCTCCCTGTGGTCCTTGAGGGCCCTGAAATCAGACACAAGGTGAGAGTTCAACACTCGGAAAACAATGTTTTACACCGAGAAAAAAAAAGTACAGGTTTGTTTTAATTCTTGATTTTAAATTGTTGAATTGCTCATGTTTACCACTTTCCCGCGTATTCCAGTTTGTCCTGGGGGTCCAGCGGGGCCTCTGGCACCCTAAACTCAAAACAAGCAAAGAGACATGGTAGAGCAAAGTTTGTAAATGTGACAGGATAGAGTTACTTATGTGTGGCTGACAGTGTAGCATATCAAATTTAAATAAATTGTATTTCTGTTTGTGAAACTCACATTTTCACCAATTTGTCCTGGACCGCCGGTGATTCCAACTGGACCTTCAGTTCCTGCAGACCCTGTAATACCAGCCAGACCTTCTGGACCAGGATTTCCTCTGTCTCCCTGGAAACACATACACACAACCAGTGATTACACAACATTATAATGGTATCATTAACTGATTCGATCCGATATTTAAAAAACAACAACACACAAACACCATGTATGACATCTTACCCTGTCCCCTATGAGTCCGTCTTTACCAGGAGGGCCCTCTGCTCCAGCAATACCCTGAATAAACACAGATGATGAGAATAAATTAGTGACAGAGAAGCTGAGTCGTCGGCAAAGAAACATTTGTACCAGAGCATTGCAGAATAGATGCTTTTAAAACATGAACTGATGAACTCTTTGTGTTAATTTTGGGTCATTGCAATGCAAAGACAATAAAAGATCAGCTAAAGACGTGAAATAAAAGCTGTATAGGACAAACCTCAGGGCCGGCATCTCCTCTTGGCCCGGTAGCTCCTGGTAATCCAACTACACCAGCGGGCCCTGTGCTGCCCTGAGATCCAGGGGTTCCGGGTTTTCCTGGTGGACCCTGAGAAACAAAGAAGTACAAAAATCCATCAGTGGAATGTAAGTTTTTGAGACGTAGTGCTGCTTTGTCAGTCTAAAAACAGAACGTAGTGAGTAGAATTACTTACAGCAGGACCTGGCAGTCCCAGCATGCCTCTCTCTCCTCTGAGTCCAGGCTGACCTACGACACCTCGCTGTCCTGCGGCACCAACAGGTCCTGGAGGCCCATCAGGCCCCTGTCAGAGAAACACAAGAGCAAGAAAAAGCAATTGAGTCATCTCAGGACTTATTTGTCTCCGGCTGCTGGAGGATCAGCACAGTGTGAACTTTCTCTGACCGGAGGACCGTCCTCGCCAGAGTCTCCCTTCTCTCCAGGGCTGCCTGGTGGGCCTGAGGGTCCAATCTCTCCTTGATGTCCTGGAGCTCCATTTTCTCCTCGAATTCCAGAAGGGCCCCGCTTTCCTGGAGCACCTATGGGTCCATCTGCACCAACAGCACCCTGAAAAACACACAACAGCCTGTTGAATTTTCCAAATTTTGAAAACATAAATGCGATTCCTGCTTATCATTTTTTTTTGAAGTCATTAATATCATGCAACTAATTAACTCACAAGGGAGCCGGCTGGTCCAACTCCTCCAGGCAACCCAGGGAAACCAGGAGAGCCCTGTGGGAAGAAAACACTTCTAATAAGATGCACTTCACCACAATGATAATAATGACATTAGCACTCGATTAGTTACAGCGTGTTATAAAGCGCTCTGGGATAAGACTGTTGACACACCGAACTAAGTTATAAAGACATAAATTAACACTGTGAAGTTGTTATTCGCCACAAAGGCTTTGAAGAACTCACTGTTGGACCCTTGGTTCCTCTGCCTCCTTTCAGTCCAGTTACACCAACAGGTCCCTAAAACACACACAATTAAATCAGGTCACCCTGAATACTTTATGCAAATGAACTGGTCAACCCAATATAAACTGTCTGTTTCTTCCTTCCACCAGATTTTTATATGATATTCAGACCTGTTCATGTTGATCGACACGATATTTATTGTTACTATTGGACTGAGACAATGTGTTCCTTCTACCTGTCCTCCTTGTTTGCCAGCTGTGCCATGTGGTCCATGTGGTCCAGCCTCTCCCTTCTGGCCTGGCTCACCTGTTTCACCTTTGACTCCAGGCTGACCATCAGGACCCTGGAGAAGGATATATGTTTCAGATAATTACTGATCTTGTTGATGATGCTGAGGTCTCAAAACTTGTGTATCAGTTATGATACAAATGGCGTTATACAATTTATTTTCAAAATGTGCTTTTATCAGTTTATTCATCGGTATATTTTCGACATGACTGCCCCGTGGTTAGCTGTGGCTAGTGTCCACTTACAGGAGGTCCAGGGAAGCCAACAGCACCAGTTGGACCATTCTCACCACTAGAACCCTGTTAATAGATCAAACATAAATACACACTTTATCGAGAAAAATTTTCAACTCCGAGACGATTTAATGTTCGTAGTCAAAGAAAATGTACTGACAGCGATTCCTCTTGAGCCTCGGCGTCCTGCAGGTCCTGATGGGCCGGGTTCACCCTGAAATAAAGAAACAAAGTTCTCAAAACATGGCAGGGATTTGTTCCATCTATGTAACAAAGGATCTATAGATTGAGGATCGTTTACTATTTTTGTCCTGTTTTGCACCAAATATTTGTGGCATTACCAATCACATTTCAAGGTTTGAAATATATGATAAAAATTGTGCTTTTGAACTCACCTTCTCTCCATTGGGTCCACTGGAACCAACAGGTCCAACAGGACCAGGAAGTCCCTTTTCATAAAAATGAATGAATAGATATTAGAACACTATAACAGACGAATAAAAACTTAACTGTAAGATTGTGAGTGATGGTTTGACAGTGAGTATGTTTTCAGTTTTTGTGCCATCAAGAAAACATTTCATCACAAACGTCTGGTGTCTCAATCTGAGAAATCTGCAGTGTCGTTTGTGTCTCGACCATCGTGTTGAGGCGACTCACCCGTGCACCATCAGCTCCTGCTTTACCCTCGAGTCCTTTATCTCCAACAGAGCCCTGTTAGAAGAAATCAGCCTCATTAGTGGCTCAGGTTCATCTTCCTTTAACAATCTCAACACACAGGAAACCCATACTTTCTTAGTGATTTCCCACATTTTCCAGAATCCTTTTTGACAACCCCCAATGAATTGGCTCAGACTTGATGCATTAAGCATACAGAGACGGAGAAATTGTGACGTCAACAGCGGGTATTTTGTTCTACTGAGGATCATGTTAGTTGAGAGATTGGTACCTCTGTTTCTTTACAGACAATCTGATCCCATTCTTTAACTTACTGCATCTCCCTTTGGGCCTGAAGGTCCTGGTATGCCCCTCTCCCCTGGCATCCCCTGAAGTCCCGGACCACCTGGCTCTCCAAGAGCACCCGCTGGACCAGCGTTACCCTGAAATATGCAAGAGAGTATAACAGATTTACATGCAGCAGCTCAAAATTATGTCGTTTAGATCTTGGTGAAGTCTCAGTGTCAGTGGTTTCACGGTTACGTTACCTTTGGTCCGTCTGGTCCTGGTCCACCTGGACTACCTTTGGGTCCCTGCAGCCCGTTAGGTCCAATTTCACCTCTTTCTCCTGGGGGGCCCCTTTCTCCCTACAGAGACAACCAGGGGGTGAAGACACACAGCAGTGAGCTAAACCCTTAATCAGGGGTGGGAACAGTGATTAGCGGATTGAATGGACTTACCCTTGGACCAATAGCTCCGCCAGCCCCAGCCTCTCCAGCAAGACCCTGGAAAAATACAAGAATATTATGCTTAGTGTGATATTGCATGAAGACCTTCTAGTGAAGTGATGATACATCACTGTACAGCATATAATTTGAAGGCTAAGAAAGGAAAATTTAACTCTTTATTGCTAAAAAAAATTGCTGTACAATTTTTTTAAGTACATTTTTTGTGTTATTTTATCATACCTCATCACCTGGTTTTCCTGACTCTCCGGGTGGACCTGGCAGTCCAGGCAAACCCTAACAAAACATCAACCCACATTTTATTGTATTGCTAATGCCAAGAATAGACATAACATGAACTTACTCATCAATATGCCGGTATAACTAAATCAGGTTTATCTTGAAACAGAGGCTATAATACTCCGATACTGAGTGTAGAAGAAATCATTTTGAATTTAATTTCTCATTAGTTTCTTTTTTTTTTTTTTTTTTTTTTGATTTTCTTCACCTACTATTCTTTTTTTTTTTTTTAACTTTATTTTTTTGAAGTCATTTTTCAATACACTTATAGAGAAGGAAAGGAGAAGAACAAGAAAGGGAACAAGACAGAAAAGGCACAGATGGAAAAATATAGCTACGTATATGTGTTATTACACAGGGAGAGAGGAATCGTAACGACAATGTGTACATTTCAAGAGGTAGGTCCAGGGTTTAGAGACATTTCAGTCATATTTGATCCATTTGTCCATAGTCTATCCTTCATATGAAAACAGGGCAGAGACATTCTCACATCAGTGGCCAACAACACCGAGAGAGCACATCAAGTAGGACAGTAGGGGGCATTGTACTCAGGCAAAAAAGAGAGAGAAAAAAAAAAAAAAAAAAAGGGGGGGGGGTGAAATAGAGCACATTAGTGGTTGTTATTAACTGGCTCCTGTTGTGGGTGTCACTTATTCAAGATGAGCCGTCCATTTCCTCCAGAACATAGTGAATTTGTCCATGCACAAGTTCAAGGAAAAAGTCAGTTTTTCCATGTCATATATTTCTTTCACAATTGCAATCCACTCCTCTTTAGATGGGGACTCTTTCGATAGCCATCTTCTTGTAATAGCTTTTTTACTTGCTACCAACATTATTTTAATCAAGTATTTATCAGTAGCACTGATCGTGGGGGAAATATTACCAAGATAAATTGTGCAAAAATCATTATTTATCTCAAAGCCTACTATTGAATAAATTTTTTCCACTACAACCCGCCAGTAAGAGTGTATTATCGGACAGTCCCAGAAGACATGGAAATGATCCGCCTGAGCATTTCCACACTCTCTCCAACACTTTCCATAACTTGTCTGACCTTTCTGAAGCTGTTTAATTTTGGGAGTGATAAAAAATCGGATTATATTCTTCCACGAAAATTCTCTCCAATAACCAGAGCTAGAAGTGCTCATTTGAGTTTTACAAATGTTCAGCCATCCATCATCTGAAATGGTTATTTTTGCTTCTTTTTCCCAGTTGGATTTAACATATAGAGTGGAAGAAACGTTTAATGATTGTAAGCAGGAGTAAATTTTTGAAATCAATTTACGGTTCAATTTAGATCTGTATGCATTGATCAAAATGTTTATTAAATCAAAACTGCCTTCCTCTGTTGTTCTTACATCACAGTTAAAATGAGCTCTAACTTGAAGGTATCTGAAAAAGTCTTGATTTTCTAAGTCATAATTGTCTTTAAGTTTTTGAAAACATTCTAGTCTCCCTTTATCAAAAATAAGACAGTATGTTGCGATACCTTTGGAGAGCCACTGTTTGAAGCGTCCATCCATCTGGGCAGGTTTAAAATCTTTGTCATGTGCTAACCCATCGTAATATTTTAATCTGGTTTTCCATTCTGTTTTTACGGCATTCGCTAAACCAAATGTTTAGGGGTGTTTTTGTCCAACTGCTTAAGTTTTGTTTGTGCAGTAGGTATAGATTTCTGTCTCCAAGTAAGCTCTGGAGGGGAATGTCCAGTTGACTTAATTCTAGATTTTTCCATTTGGCATTGTAACATGGGTCGCACAGATAGATCAAGTATCTAAGCTGTGCAGATTTGTAGTAGTTGTCTATGTTCGGCAAGGCCAATCCTCCTTGTTCTTTAGACAGTTGCAATGTTTTATATCTAATCCTTGGTTTAAGGCCTCTCCATATGAACCCAGATAGCATTCTCTTCCACTCTATTAATTGTTTTTCAGGTATTTCTATTGGTATTGACAGAAAAAGCAATCGTGGTAAGATGTTCATTTTAACTATATCTATTCGGTTATGCAGGTCCAGTGGTAATAAAGTCCATTTGTTTAGATCTGCCTTTATCTCCTTCGTGATTGGAAGATAATTAGTTGCATAGATGGTAGATAAATCCTTCGGGATTTTTATTCCTAAATATCTAATAATATTATTCTCCCATTTAAAATTGCACAGGTTATTTATTTGAGGTGGGGGAATATAATTAAATGAAATAACTTGTGTTTTATGGATGTTTAACTTATACCCCGAGTAGTAACCAAATGTTTTCAGGGAAGACATTAATTTTGGTAAACTCAGATCTGGTTGTGAAAGAGTGATTAATATGTCATCTGCGTAAAGGCAGGTCTTGTACTCAGTATCTTTAAGCCGAATTCCTTTCATGTCCTGGTCTTCTCTAATAGCCTGAGCCAAAGGTTCGATAAATAAAGCAAACAAGGCCGGACTTAAGGGACATCCCTGCCGACAGCCTCTTTCAAGCGGCACAGGGTCGGTCAAACTACCGTTTATTTTGATTCTGGCTGAGGGAGAATGATATAAGTTTTTTAGGTATGAGATAACTTTAATATCAAAGCCAAATTTTTGTAATGTTAAGTATAGGTATTCCCAACTAACTGAATCGAATGCCTTTTCGGCATCAAGGCTAAGAACAATGGACTTATCTTTGTCTTTACTCATGTGCTCCATCAAACGTAAAGCCCGTCTTACATCGTCTTGTGCAAAACTGTCTAGTTTTAAGGAAACCTGTCTGGTCTTCATCTATTATGTCCGGAATAATATTTTCTAATCTTTTTGCGATTATCGAGGCATATAATTTATAATCTAAGTTTAAAATCGATATCGGTCTGCATGAACCGCACTCAGATTTATCTTTGCCCACCTTAGGAATTACAGAAATGATAGCACGTCTCCAGGAAGCTGGTGTTTCTCCCCCATTAAGTGTAAAATTAAAGCATTTCAATAATGGTGGTGATAGTAACTCTCTAAATGCTTTGTACCATTCTGCGGAGTATCCGTCCTCACCTGGCATTTTATTTGTTTTGAGTCTCGAGATAGCATTATCCAGCTCTTTTTGTGTTATTTCATTGGTCATTATTTTATTCTGTTCTGATCCAATGGACGGAAGATCCAGTGAGTTAAGAAAATGTGTAATACTCAAAGAATCAGCTCTTTTCGGTCGTGTGTACAGATCTTTATAGTAATTTTCAAAGGATTTTTGTATTTCTTTTCATTTATAACACATCTTTCCAGCTTGTGTGTCTTTAATTTTATGGATGGATCTTTCCTCTTGTTGCTTTCTTATCCTCCAGGCTAACAGTTTTTTAGCCCTAGGTCCATTATCATAGTACTTTTGTTTGATGAACTTTGCCTTCATCTCCTCATGACTATCATATAGTTTGTTTAAATTTTGTTTGGTGAGTTTTATCTGATCTAATATTTTGGGGTCATTAAGTTCCATGTGTTTCATTTCTAATTTTTTTAGCTCCTGTAGTAGGTCTTTTATTCGCTTCTGTTTCTCCCTCTTTTTAATTGAGGACCACATTATAAGTTTTCCCCTTATTACTGCCTTAGCAGCATCCCATACAATACCTGGAGACACTTCACCGGTATCATTTTGTTCTAAATATTCTTTAAATTCCTTATGAATATATTGTTTACACAAAGGGTCATTTAATAGGCTTGTGGTGTTTTTCACTTCAGCATCCAGGTGTAGGGAAAGATATACACCTGCGTGGTCTGAGATATCTTTAACCCCTATTTGACACTTCGAGATTCTATGTCTTTCTGAATTGAACATAAAAAAATAGTCAATTCGTGAGTGAACATTATGGGGATGGGAGAAGAAGGTAAACTGCCTTGCTGTTGGGTTTAGTTCCCTCCAGACATCCATCATACCTGCCTCAAGGAGAAGTTTCTTAACGGTGACTGTCTCAGAGTTAATTCTTTTTGTTACATTGGAGGAGTCTAGGAACGGTTGTAATTGTATATTCCAATCTCCGCCACAAACCAGGACCCCGTCAGCTTCTTCGGCAATCAAATCAAATATTTTCTTTGTAAATACTTTATCGTTACCGGGGGGGTCTATACACATTCAGTAGTGTTACCTGCTTGTGATCAATGTAACCCTTCACTAAAACGAATCTCCCCTCAGTGTCCTTTATTTGTTTTGAGATCTGGAATAAAACTTTGTTAGAAATTAGTATTATAACTCCTCTCTTTTGACCATGTTTATAAGATGAATAATATGAATTTTTAAAGCCCAAGTGTTTAAACTTTTCATGTTCTTTATCGCTTAGGTGGGTCTCCTGCCAAAAAATAATATGTTGTTTTTCTCTTTTCATCTTAGTAATCAACTTGCTCCTTTTGATAGGATTTAGCAGACCGTTAACGTTTAAAGTAATTATTTTGTATTCCTGGTTTGACATTCTACCTCTTAGCACGAATGCACATATTTTTCCCCTCCTTTAATCTAAACATGTAAATAAAAACCATCTGTGCTGAACATAACCGAACAAAAATAACCTCCAATGGTGAAGTAAGGTAACAACTTCTGAACAGGGAGGGGAGGCCTCCAAAGGAAGGGCCCCTCCAGATGCGTCCTAACATCGTCCTGTTAGCGATTTTAGTACACACAGTTTTTGGTGTAGTTTCTGTCACCCGATGAAACAGTCCTATCAGCATTTTCAAAATATTATGAGCTAAGAGCCATAACATCCGACCAGTGGTTAATCAGGAAAGGAAAAGAAAATACCGAGTATATCTCAGGTCATATTCTCCTGCAGAGTAATGGCTCGTTGAAACCTCCGGAGCTTCTCTCTGGCTCGCTCGATCGATGTCTGTGGACCGGTTTCGACGTCCCGGGGACCCGCTGGTATGCCATGTATTTCTTTCCAGCTTCTTGCGCGGTGTCACGGTTGTCTGGGATGCGTCGGCGTGTGTGTTTCCCTCGTCGGTTCCTTCGTCAGCTGTTAGTATCCCCCTCTTAAGCATATCCTTCGTCGCCTCGTCCGCGTTGCTGTATGTGGTGGGTCCTTCTTCGTAAAAGACTCGGAGTTTTGCGGGTGCAGGTGTTTGGAATCTGAGTCCTCGTTCTTTTAACACCTTCCTCAATGGTGCATATTCCTTTCTCTTTTTTTTTTTATCACTTCTGCTGGATAATCGTGATCGAAGTACACTCTTTTCCCGTTGAGGTGTATCTCTTTCTTTTTCCATGCGGTGCTCAGCACCAAATCCTTGATTTTGTACATGAGGAAATAAGCGACCATGGATCTCGGGGCAGCTTGTGGTGGTGGTTTAGGTCCGAGTGACCGGTGACAGCGTTGTATTTTGAGGTCAATGTCTAGGAGTTGCAGCTCCGACTTAATGAGTTTCTCCAGAAAATCACCTGCGTTGTTCCCCTCCTCTCCCTCGGGGATTCCGAAGATGCGGAGGTTATTTCTGCGGGAGCGTGTTTCTAAATCTGTTAACTTTGACACGATGCGCTCTTGCTCCTTCAGGGCCTGGAGAAGCGTGTCCTTCGCGTTAACACTCCACTCCTCCACCTCGGCCACTCGGGTCTCCACCCCCTCCATCCTGGCCTCTGTGTTCTTGAGTTCTGTCCCAATCTCGTTCAGTTTCTGGTTAACTTCTTCTTTAAAGTTTCCGAGCTCTTCTTTCATGTCCTTTTTGATTGTCTCGCAGAATCCGCTCAGTTCTTTTTTTCATGTCCAAGTGCCCCGCTCTTATGTCAGCGCGGATAGCATCCATGCTAGCTCGCATGGCGTCCATCATAGCATGCACATTAGCTTCACCTGTGTCGACGTCTCCTGTCGCCATTTCCTCGTTTTCCTCACTATTTGGGCTCGTTATGGTCTTAGCGTTTCTTAATTGGTATTTCCCCATAAGAATTTCACAGATATAGTCACATTAATTACTCTAAAGCAGGGGAAATGTTGGACCGTTCTGGGAGCTCTCGAACTACACCACCGACCAGATCGCCGCCATACCCGGAAGTCGTTTCTCATTAGTTTCACTGTATGCAGTGTAAACTCATATATTTCAGAAATAAATGAAAAAAAACACCAGACTCCAGTGCTAATTTCAAAATGTATAATTTTATAATGACAAGATGCAGTTTACCTGGAAACCATGCAGTCCTTGTGGTCCCTGCTCTCCTCTTTTTCCTGCAAGACCCTGGAAAAAAGCAAATTGAGTATAATTCAAACATATTGTTGTTAAATCAGTGATGATTTTCTCAACCAAGGCGGATGCTTACAGCTGGGCCAGCTGGTCCAGCAGCGCCCTCCTCTCCGTCCTTTCCATGCAGTCCCTAGAAAACAGTCGAAGTGCAGCATTTATCAGTATATTTGTGCTTTGGTGAAGAGAATTGAGCCTTAGTAAGAGGTGTAATATATTAATATATTCATATTCATAGTCATAGTTACCCTTTGACCTGGAGGTCCAGAACTTCCAGCCTCTCCAATCTTTCCAGCATCACCCTAAAAAACAACAGGAACAGAACAACAGAAGTCATCACCTGTTGTGTTACAATGTAGCTTATACATTACTGTCATTCTGTGGCTCTGTTTTTACATTTATTTACATGCATTCATTTGGGAGATGTTTTTGTCCAAAGCATAGTGCTTGGCTGTTAAGTTACTTCCAGAAACGTCACTTGACACCACACAGGACAACAGGCACAACAGGCAATGGTAGCCTTCTATTTGGTCATGAAATGTTCCAAACAATGCATAAAAACAATGTTTGTCGGGTGGTCTCAAACACAACATTCATACTGACAGCAAAGCCTTTTGGTCCTGGCAGGCCCATCTGTCCAGCTGGGCCTCTGTTTCCAGTAGAACCAGCTGGGCCTGGTTTGCCATCTTCTCCTGCTGAGCCCTGGAAAGACCAAAGAAAATTAAATTCATGCCATCATGCACCAAATACATCACATACCATACTCTAGGCTTGGGGAAAGAATTAATCCTTATTTGGTTGTTTTGGTTAAGTGGTGACATGTTTGACGAGTAGTGGAAATAAAAGGTTTTGCATACCATTGGTCCTTGTTTTCCCTCTGCTCCCTGAGCACCGATAAGTCCAGTCAGACCCTGTGAAATGAGACAAAAAAGGGAGGCACAGTTACAGAACAGCCTTAGATACCTGTCTCCTCTCCTCAACAGTAATATTCTATTGTGTTCTATTGTTGTTTTCAAACTGTTGAAGGACTTAACAGACACACTTATAGCGATAACTTGAAAAGCAGCGTTTTAATGCAAATGTAACCACGCCTCCAGCAGTGATGTCACACTATACGGACACACCCTGGAGTTAACTTCTCCATCACTACGGCAAGGCGTAAAGTTAAACCCTTCAAGGTGGGTAAATACAAGATTGTCTGTTGGTGTGTTAAAATGCGTTTAACAAATAAACTCTATACAATGCTGCAATCAGGTTTGAATTACTTCAAAGTAATAAATGACAACATTAGATATTTATGTATGTTTTACCCGAGCTCCTGTTAAACCTGGCTCTCCACTGCGTCCCAGATCTCCAGGTAAACCTTTGGTGCCAGTTGACCCTGGCCCTCCTCTTTCACCCTGGGCTCCCTGTTTGGCCAAACATCAAATATTCAAAATCACAGAAACTCATAGTTATGGTCAAGAATAATCGTGATTAACAACAAATAGTCACATTATGCTGTTATATGTATTTTGGTGTGAAGTCAACTCACCTTCTGGCCTGGTAAACCGTCTGCACCAGGGAAACCTCGATTTCCTGGAGCTCCCTACGACAAATTAAGGATGCTTCTTCAAAATCAGACCGGAGATCATAAAACTTCCTCTGTGCTTAAAGGACCATGAAAATAGTTTTTGAGGATGAAGTAAAAAGTTGGCTCACTGTCTCTCCTGTAGGTCCTGGAGGCCCAATGGATCCGGCATCACCTCGTGGTCCACGCTTCCCATCCTCTCCCATCGGGCCTAATGGACCCTGAGCACCATGGTCACCCTAACATCACAGAGAAATCAATAACCAGTGAATCAGTCAAACAGTCTCCAAACAAACCAGTCAAACAGTTTGTCAATAGGCCAATCAACATCTTTGTGTCAAGATGGTTTTATTTTTCTCATACTCTTTCTCCCTTATGTCCAGCTTCTCCTTTGAATCCAGGCACTCCAACCTCGCCCTGCAAAACAATGTGGAGGTCAAAACATTAAAACTCCCACTGCATCAGATTTATTTATTCTTTTATTTAAAAACAGGGAGGTGGAAGTTGAGAAAAAGAATTCTGCTACAGGACTAGTGAGTTATAGAAAACTAGAGGAAATGAGCTCATACCAACTGGCCCTTTGGTCCGGGTACTCCTGTTGTTCCCTGGGGACCAGGGGGACCAGGGGGTCCCAGCAAACCTGCTGGACCCTGAACACCTGCCAGACCCTGGGAAGGAGGAAGAGCAGCCAACGATTTAATATAAAAATATCCAGAGGACAACTGAAGCTGCTGCATCACATGTTCTCGGGCAGTCAACCAAAATCAATGAGAAGAATAAAATCTGTGATTTGGCAAAAGTATTCCTCCATTTTTCAGAGCAGTGAAAGCCAACGTTGTTATGTAGAATTAAAAATCTTGGATGAATCACAAAGTGAGGCTGTGGAGGAGAAAAATGTCTCAGTACCATTGACTAAAAGGCCACAGATCTGCAGGCAAAGATATGGCGGAAGTTGGTTCTAATAATCTTTTATTATACATATTTCATGCAGTTGCACTTACTGCCTGTCCACGGGCACCTGGAGTTCCATCAGTTCCTGCTGCACCCTGTTATAAAACAAGATATTAACTAATGATCAATAATGATGTTAAATGTTCTTACATTCCAAGATTTTAAAGAAAAACCTACAAAAAACTTGGACAGAATGATGAATTAGATTGTAACACACCTGCTGTCCCATAGGTCCAGGTGGTCCTACGTGTCCGGCATCCCCCCTGGATCCCTGCTGTCCTGGGCTTCCTCTCACCCCTGTGGGTCCGGCTTCACCCTGCACCAGAGGACACGTTTGAGGACAACATTCCTGATCGACTTTCAAGGTCTTTTGCTGAATTCACAACGTCAAATTTGGCCTGGTTTTTCTGTCATAAGTCATGCAACAGGCTCATGTTGTGGGATGAAATGAACTACTGAATATGACACCAGATCATAAACAAACTCACCTTCATTCCTGGGCCGCCTGGAAATCCTGGCACACCGGTGATTCCCAGTGGACCCTGTAATTGAAGAAAATTTCACATAATATAATAATATAATAAAACAAATATTCAGTCTCTTTGGCTTTCAGCTCAGAGCTCCGTTTCACTCTCTTATTATTTCATGCTCAGTTAAGGTCAAAGGCCCTGCAGGATTTTCATTAGGATGCTGAAATACCTGCAGAATAAAAACACCTTGTATATGATGCTACAGCGGTTTAGTTACAGGTTATATTTGTTTCAGTCTCATGATTTCTTGATCCAGTAGAGGAGCGTTACATGAGTGTCTGATTCGACACATTTAAACAGTAGATATGAGTCCTTACCAGAGGACCTGGTTTGCCGACATGGCCGGGTGTTCCACGTTTTCCCTGAAATAGGAAGAGAGAGAAAATGTCTAAATCCTGCAGCATCATTTTACAGTTTTGTACTCTCTCTCTCTCAAATGAATGATTTTATCTTCTTACCACAGGCCCAGTTGGGCCGGCTCTGCCTCTTTCTCCCTGCATGCCCGTTGGTCCCTGAAACAGAGGACTGGCTCAGTATCTGTGTGGCTCACATGTGACTCTGTGTCAGATACTGTGTTGATCTTTTTAATGTGTGTGTTGCCTACCAGTGGACCGGGAGCACCCATAGCACCAGGAGTACCAGATGAACCCTGCAAAACACAACGACACAGAAACAATTCAGGTTTGAAATGTGCAGTTTTGTAAAGACGTCCACCGTTAGACACTTTCAAAGTTAGTTATAATATATCATTATGGTTCTATAGCACTGTATGAGTTAAAGATTCCTTTATCAGTTTTTATTTCTAGTGGAGTTTTAACCATCCTAATATATTAATAAGAAGCATTTGAGAAGCTCCTGATGAGGTGACACATTCATACCTTATTTCCAAGGGCTCCAGACTCTCCTCTCGACCCGAGAAGACCAGAATGTCCCTGTTGAGAGAGAGATTTAAATTCACAGAAACAGGTAAGTGCTCGATTTTACTGAGGAAATAAAAGTGAGGAAGTGTAACTTTAACTACATGCAACTCACCTTTTGACCTTTCATTCCTGGAAGACCTGGGAGTCCGGGGAATCCTCTTGAACCCTACAGAAAACAACCAATCAAATCATCTATGAAGTCCCATCTTTCACCGTTCCAACTAAACAACTAAATTAATATAGATCATATTTGATGTACTTATGATAGATTTTACATTATATGGACAATGTCAAGGCTTGATTGTGTCACTAGGTTATGATTAATAGTTAATAATTCAAAGATTTGGTGTGAACACTGAGTGACGACTAGTTACCCCAGATCCTGGAAATCCTGGCTCTCCTGTAGCACCTGCAGATCCAGCTTCTCCCTGAATGGAAAAAAGAGAAATAGTTGTTCTTAAAAAATAATTACTTGTAACACTAAAAGTTCATGGGAATGTGTGGACGTTTGACTCACATCAGGTCCAGCTTTTCCTGGTGGCCCATCTGGTCCCCGATGACCCGGCTCACCCTGCAGACAAACGCAAAGAACTCGTTACAGCTGACACAACTTTTCAATCATGTGCAGTGAATTTAAATGAAACTTTGTGAGAATCAACTGAATGTGTAAAATGTGTTCCTACCATCAGTCCTTGATCTCCAGTCTCTCCTGGAATTCCCTGACCACCGCTTGGACCCTAAAGAAGAGATGGAGGAGATATACGACTCCGTCAAGGAATAACTAATACTTACAATCATTTAAAATGTTCAGATGTTTATTGCCAAAACTTACTGGTGATCCAGGTGATCCTGGAGGTCCTCGTGGTCCTGCTTCACCCTGAAATAGCAACATTTTATTCACTGTACAAATATAGATCTTGACATTGTATAAATGTATAAAAAACATTTCCGATACAACTGTGCAGCACTCACCCTTGATCCTGACACCATCCCAGCCCAACCGGACTTCTCACTGAAGCCTGAGGCCATCTGTGACACTAGGTTTCCCTTTTGGGAAGAGATTTATTCAAAATAAATGTTCAAAACTATCATAGAGGAATGGCTGTAAAATGTATGTATTCCCCCTCCACTGCAAGGTAACTGACACCGACAAAACTCACCCCTGGGGCAGATCCATGGCCTGGGGCTCCTGCCTCTCCTGGATTTCCTGGCACACCGGGCTCTCCGTCAAATCCTGCAGGCCCTGGGAATCCCTGCAGGTTGTGTGGGAACACAAATGAGAGAGGACACATTGTTGGCCATGCAAACAGTAATAAATAGATGGTTCATTTCTCTATCAATCAATTAATCAATTAATAATTTAGATGATTAGTGCAGGAAATTTCCCTCATTGTTAATGAGGCATGGAGAAAACACTGCAGCTGCTTGTCTGTTAGCTAATGTAATGATAGCATATTTGTTTGTTGACAATTATTTGTTCTTCTTCTCCTTCTTCTTCTTCTTCTTCTTCTTCTTTTTCTTCTTCCTCGTTTAACAGCATCCAGCATCTTTGGTAACACTTGTTTGTGCCAATAAATTTTGAAAGAGGAAAGTCCAACTCGGTCACGTGGCACTGGGTTGACCAATGGTGGAAATCTGTCACTTTGTCACTCAAGGACATTCACGTTTGCAGGGAAAGCCCCACTGTTACTGAGCTGTGTCAGGTCAGTGTGCTAAATTGAGGATATAGCATGGAAAACTCTAGAGTATATGCACTTATCGGTCGGACTGAAACAGCAGTACATAATATATAATAAAATATATTTTAATCGATAAATTATAAATTGTATGAACCCTACTCTAACACTATATTCTGTACAGTTGATTAGTGACTGGAAAAGTCAGTACACAAACATCTCTGATTCAGACTTACCTTCCTGCCTTTAAAGCCTCTAGGTCCAGTGTTACCCTGAGCTCCTGGGGGACCCTGGACCATAAAGAAAAATAGAATTCATAAGTGCATACAATGATATGATATGATAAATATGTTGTGATCACATCTAATTCAAGATAAACTAATGTGATAATGAATTAAGCCCATTAACCTTTACATATGAATTATAAAGCCTTGATGAAAAGAAGGACAAAAAAACTAAATAAATATCCTCCAGTCTTCTATGCCAACTCAGCAAGTCGGCAGAGATACTGTAGATCTGCCTGCGCTGTCTCAACAAATGTGTGTGTGCTTCAACAACACATATTCATCACACAGGGCCAACATGATGAGTACAGGGTGTTTCCCAATGATAAACACTTAGAAAAAAGTCAGTTATGACATTTGGTGCCCTCTAGTGTCAAAATTAGTGCATTGTGGCCATTCTAAAAAGCCTGCTGGCATCTAATTCACTTCTTAAAATCTACATATTATACATTATCCATCCAATAATACACATTGGCACATGTAAATACAAAAACAATAGCAAGAGTAAAAGCAGTAGAAAAACCCACCGAGGGTCCTCGAGGTCCAGGGAGCCCCACAACCTGAGAGGAAAAAAACTAAAAGTGTTAAGATGACAAGTAAATGACAAATATCAACCAAAAAATTATAAGTTGCAATCAAAAAATAAACACTGCTGAGTTTACTTACATATGGGATATCACCTGGTTCACCTTTCTGTCCCTGTAAAGGAAACATATTTTGTTTTGATTAAAAGAACAATAGTTTTCACATTTGTTTGAAATGAATCCACGTCAAAATGATTCATGACTTACCTTGAAGCCCATCATTTCTTGAGGAAAATAGAAAGAAGAGAGTTAATTCGATTATATTCTCTCCTAAAACTTTTCTACAGCTCTCAGCTACTGCATTCATCATTTCAGATACAAACAGCTGTTGAACTTGTGACTTTGCTGACTTGCAGCAGTGATATACAAGTGTACTTCAAGGCGTGTCATGTACAATGTGACATCACTGTGGCAAGACCATAATGATTAATTAATGGCCAGTGCATGGATGTGGATGGACAGTGGGGTAACAGAGTAAATGCGTCTCACCGATCATCCTGCTGGCGCTGGCGAAGTTGTCACACACAGGGCAGCACTCTCCCTCAGGTGTGACGACCTTCTCGCAGTTTGACAGAATTTCGCACTGCACCTCATCGCAGATGGTGACACCGTTGTCACAGACACAGACGCGACAAGGCTCTGGTTTCCAGATGTCGTTGTGACCGTAGACCTCCCCGTCGACTGTGCAGCTTTCCTTCGTATTCTCGTCTGCGGCTGTAACACACAACAGGTGGGGTGTTTTAAAAGCGGCACAGTCTAAGCCCTCTGCAAAGTGACTGAGTTAACTTTTACCTGCTGTGGGGTCGGCGCTGGGAGCTGATGTTGAAGCTGGAGTCAAGCACACGGGGCAGCACTCGCCATCAGGGGTCACAGTTTTCCGGCAGTCACCGAGGTCCTCGCAGACCACGTCCTCACACACAGCGGTCCCCTTATCACACACACAGATCCGACATGGCTCCGGGTTCCACATGTCATTGTTAGCGTAGACCTTCCCATTTTCTGAGCACGTATCTTTGCGAAACAGAAATTAAATTAGTATCTGACCATGTTAACTTAAATCCAACAGTCAAAATTGGAAGAACTTAAAGGAAAAGTTCAACATTTTGCAAGATAAATATGAAGCCGTCACATGGGCTGATTAGCTTAGCTTAGCTTAGCATAAAGACTGGAAACCGGGACACAGCTAGCCTGGCTCTATCTACCAACACCAAATAAAGGACTAACTAACTAAACCTCATTAATTAACATGCTGTTTAATCTGTATGTGTAAAACTGTGAAAACCGGTGGGAAGTCTTTCTGCTAAACTAAGCTAAGCTAACTGGTTGCTGAGGGTCGCTTCATATACTGTGTGGTATTACTTGCGTGTCAAACTTTTCCTTTAAATGCTAAATCTTAAATGTTAATGGTATATTCTAACATGCTTTACTTCCTGTTTATTAAAGCTCTTATGTGTAGATTTTTGCAATTTTAGCATCCTGCAAATGATTCTGATAGCAGAAGCTTTTGTTTTTAGAACAATGGGACAATCCTGGTGCAGCAATCTCAGTGTTTAGACAGGTGTATTAGCATTCAGCTGCCAAAGTCACAAATTTTTAAATCCTACACATAGGGGCTTTAAACAGTGCACCTTCTTTAGAGGAAGAAACTGTTTAATTTAAATATTTTAAGCCTTAATTGGTGTGGAAAAGGAAGCAACTCACAATAAGTGCAAACACCATTAAAAGTGGCAATAACAATAATCAAATGTGCATGTAAAGTGCAACAAATAATATGATACAGGACATGGAGAAGGTGGTACAATTTCCCAGAGGAATACACATTATTTGATAAATAAGTCACTTGCTCAACTTCATTTGTGTGGCAGTAAAACTGATAGCAGCTCCAACAGTGTCCATTGTTGTCCATTTTTATCAATACAATATATTGAAATGACTGTCAGTAGCCTACTCTGTGCTAATCTCCTGATGAAATGGCTACCAATGATTTTGCTGCACAAACGTTCATTGAGAAGTGAGCTTATTTGCCAAAAAGTCAATGTATTGCTTTTGCAAACTTAGAATACAGTCAAAGGGAAATTCAGAGCACAAAGATATAGATTAAAAAACAACACTTTGTGTGCACAGGATGGAGCCTGAAGAGGAGGACTTCAAGCTCACCAGCAGCAGCAATAACTGAAATGCAGCCACAGAAAATCTGCAGGTTACAAACAGCCTCGGGACATTCGGTTTACCAGTCTGAGTATCAGTGTTCGGCCGCTGCGCTGCGACCAAGCACACGGGGCAACACTCGCCCTCTGGGATCTCTGTGGTCTCGCAGTCACCTACATCCTCACACACAACGTCCTCACAAACCACCGTCCCCATATCACACATACAGACTCGACACGGGTCTGGGTACCATATCTGATAGTTGGCGTAGACTTTGCCGTCTTCTGTGCAGGAATCTTTATGAGAGAGAACAGCAGCTGACATCAGGGTCGTTCTTCGACAGCTGATACTTTGAAGTGTCTGATAATGGTCTTAAAAAAGACAGGATTACAACAAGTGTGTAGCAAGTGTGCTGCATTTCCAAGCTACAGTACAGAACATTAGACACACTAGCAGCCTGCCGCTATCGGCCTGTCTACATTTCAGTCTAGACCACTCAGAAACTTTTGAATGGACTGCCATGAAATGTGGTTCACACATTCATGGTTCCCAAAAGACGTATCCTGTTGACTTTTGTGATGCTCTGACTTTTTCATTAGCATGCCATCACAGATGTTCGCCCTTCAGTCTTGTTTCCTGAGGCTGTTCTCCCAAAAGCCTCAGAAAAGTCTCTCCCTCACATCTAAAATGAGGCACTGCCCATCATTTAACCCAGTTTAGTGATGCACGTCAATTTGCAGATGAGCCTGTCGCGGATTAGTGAAATTTCACGTGGTCTGCTAATGCTAGATCTTATTTCTAAGAGCATTTGTGAGGAACACATGGTGTTAACTGAGTGAAATAATCACTATGTAGCTCGTGGTGTCTTTGGGGAGTCTGACAGCCCTTGTTAATGATGACTGTTCAATCCCATAGTGATGCGTTTATAGGGATGGGTGTGATTTGCATTCCCAAATGCAAATAACATGAGACGAATTTTTATTACCAGTTTTATTCTCCATGCGAGGAGGAGGTGGTGCGTCTGTGGAGCAGACGGGGCAACACTCGCCCTCAGGGGCCTCGGTTGTCTGGCAGTCCCCTAGCTCTTCACACACCACTTCCTCACACAGCACCGTCCCTGTGTCGCACAGACAGATTCGACACGGCTCTGGGCTCCATATCTGATTGTTGGAGTAGGTTTTGCCATTTTCCGTGCAGGTATCTTCATTAAAACAGAACAGCAGCCACGTCAGTGTCGTGGGTGATTCCCCTCTCAATAATGATGAGGCATCATTATGGGGTTTTCAATCATAAGGCCTACAGGGGATTTCACAAGTGCAGTAATGCAATATCTCTCAGCTATAGATACAAGCTGAAGATAGGATACTGTATTTTCAAAGGGGAGACTGACTTGAACATAACAATGCTGTTTTCAGAGCAAATCACAGATAATAACAGAAAATGTCCCAGAATAAGGTCACGATTACTTTGACCTTTAAAGTTTTGCATCCTCTCCTCTTTTTTCACTAGAATATATAAAAAGTTTGGACAGAGCAGCTGAGCTTTTTTTTTTTTTAGCTCATAAACAGTCTAAACCTGCACCAGCACAGCTGATCCAGACTTTTCACCAAAAAAAAAAAATGAGCAAAAATGATGCAAAGAAAACTGTTTTCCTCAGCTTTCAGTGTAGAGCCTGTGGTGTGCAAAAGGTTTGGGGGTTGAAGTTGAGTTAGGTGGAGCTAAACGTCTTGCGTATTAAAAACAGAATCATCAATAACACAGACTTATACATTTCTATAAAAGGAGTGAGGCAGATTTTAATCAAGCACAGTCTGTACACACCTGAGGAGAGTCCTGAGAAGATTAGCTAATTAGCCCAAATTGAAAACACCTGTGTTTGCAGCATGTACGCCACCTGCTAAGCACCGAACAGCACACAGACAAAGTATTAAACCGTTGCTTCATGTGATGGGAATAAATCATTAGATGTGTTGCTACAGGTGCAATAAAAGTTTTATATTTATTGTATTGTGTAATGACATTGAATTTAAGGGTAAAATCCTGAAAAACAAATTTAAATCATAAACTAACATTAATACCACAAGGACCACTGAATGCAGCACAGTGTATTTTCCACCTTTGGCCAGTAGGCTGCACCCATTACTCAGTAATACGTACAGTAAATATCAGCAGGTACGAGGCTAAAATCAATCAAATACTCTGTGTATATGTATATGCAGTAAACCAGATATCAATCAGCTGATTATTGGCAGCTGTATTAAGATCTTTTACCTGAGAAAATGAACATAAGCATCAAAAGTTAAAATGCTCTGGCCCCTGTTAGTGTTGCACTATATTTGTATACAATATTGGATCATTATTAGTGACGTTTTCATCTGGAAGTAGCATTTTAATGGTGTAGTTGGTCGAGATGGAGCAACCTGTTCACAGTAAATGTAATGGAGTAAAAAGCAGAATAGTTCCCTTTGAATTGTGGAGGAATAAAAGTATAAAGTAGCTTAAAATGAAAAGAATAACCACCTTCAAACTATAAAAGTGATAAGTGTTGTGTAAACAGAGCGACTGTCGACCTCACTGTAGTTACAGTTAACACGGTCCACATTAAATGCCTCGTTTCTTTGACATGAAGAGAAAGATTGAAATTAAAAAGCCATAAATCACACTGAACGCCATTAAACTCAGACGTGTTAAATCGAGGCTCGTGATTTAAAGGGGAATTCTGTGGATTTTAAACGTCAGAGTTAATTAGTTTTATAATGTCTTCTGTGCGTCTGGAGGGTAAAAGTAATCCTAGTCCTCCGGGGCTCGGAGCCAACATTTATACTGGAGAAACTATGTTAAACTGTGGGTGTGGAGCTTTAAAGACAAAGGCAGAGCAGGGTCCATGAAAAGATGCTACACTGTTGCATTGTGGGAAGTGTAGTGTCCAGCTATTTTTAGAGTTTAATCCATATTGGAGTCAAAAAGTCACTGGCATAACTATTACATATAATACTGTTGTTTTGTGTGTTTGTAACATTTCAGGTGTTAAATTAGAATAAAAAATATTTGACGTAAATTTCCCTCAGGGGACAAACGACGGGATACATGTGTCACTGAGACACTTCCAGGCAAATTGCCACTGACCTACACTTGAGCAAGGCACTACAATCATGCAGCCAGGCAGTGACTAGACTGCGGTTGAACTCCATAGCTCCTGGCTGTAAATAAATGTGTCTGTGTGCAAGTATGCTATTATCTATGCACCATCTCGGCTCCAACTCTAAACATAAAACAAGATGACACCTATAGTTTTCATGTTAGCAGAAACCTAAATTATACTTTTGATAAACTGAGAGATAAATCACCCAGCAGTGAGAGAACGATTTCACCTGGTTTCAAAAATGTTAACTTTTTAATGACTTTTCTACAGAAAAGACATTTCTCAATAATTGTGGCCTGTCTTATTCTATTTTGTATCAAATTTCTTTGAAAGAAAAGTGCAAAACTAAAAGAAAGAGGGAGGAAAAAGCAAAAATGGCCACCTGCTACAGGCTTTGTGAGCATTTTTAATCCAGGCAGTTTAGTGACGTCCCTAAGTACTAATTATGTGGTGGAGCCTCTCCCCGCGAGAGAGGCTGGTGTTCCGAAACGGGAGTTATTTCAGGGGAAACCACAGCGGCTGTATTATACGTTGGGCTTGGGTAGAACTTGTGGCTTGACTTTATTTGGGAGAGCACTGGGGTGCCACACCCGGAGAAAAAAACTCCTGCTGCGAAACCTGCTTCACCCTGAGGAGCAGCTCGCAGGCTGCAGCATGTATGAAACAGATAGAATTCAACAAGCTGAAGGGTCTTTAGGCTGCAGGGCTTTATTGGTTTTCTCTCCCTCTGCAACAGACCTTTTTAACCTTTTACTCTTATTTTTATTGAGCTTTTATTTTTTGTTTTTTTGCTGCAGCTTTTGCAGATTGTTCAGAAAAGTTATAAATATATATAATTTTAAGGCAGCTCAGCTTAGTTTGTGTGATTCTGGCTCAGATTTCCAGTATGATGAAAATTACCATGACTACATGTGGCCTTCTTTTTAAAGTGGAAACTGTCCGTGCAGCTTCCTGACGCTGCCTGAACACAGGATTTCTATTTATTTTATCATATTTAAACCACATAAACTGTACCTTTGTCGAGAGGTTTAACACCTGAGGGTTGTATCTAAATCATATCCAGGTGATATATGGGATAAAAAAGGAAACTATTTCTCACTTTCCTTATTCTGTGTTCCCCTTTATTAATCATTATACCACATTTAAAGGAGAAATACAAAATTACGTTTGTTTTTCTTTTGTTCTGGAAAAAGCTACAGTTATAGTTAATTTTTCCCTGTGAATTACTGGATATTTTCTATCAAATGAAACAGTCCAAGAAGGAAAATTCACTCTTTGGTTTAAGTGATTACAATCATCAAGGTCAGAGTCTAATTTAATGGGCATAACTAACGAACCAAAAAGGTTGTGAAGCAGTGTGTTGAGCGCACAGCTTCCAAAACTTCCTCCCATTTAAATCTCAGCTCACGCTCTCTCTTTCCAATTTTCCCCACTCAAACAAACACACACACACACACACACACACACCAGGCCAAGAACAGCACGCTAAAATCTTAAACGACCAGTCAGTATCTTAACAAGCTGACAGCCAGAGTCGTAAATCTGAGCAGACTGTTTCTTCAAAACAACAGCTGACACACGCCGGACTCTGAATTCAGATGAAAACAACCTGAGCTGCACTGATTTCTCTCCCCGGACACAACTGAAAATTATGTATTGATTCCCTTCATACCAGCAGCAGGTTATAGTGTCCAGTTATAGTACTGGGGAAGACCGTGGCCTAGAAATCAGTCTCATCAGTCCTCATCATGTTGGTTCGATTATTGGTTTCCATTCTTTATGCTAAGCTAAGCTAACTGGCTTCTGGCAGATACAGATATTAAAGTGGCATCAGTCTCCTAATCTAAACTCTTTGCAGTCATACTGAGCAGATGTGTATTTGGATTAACATGGTCACTCAGAAATGATTATTGTTTTACAGCTGTTTTTATTCACTTCTGGAAAACTCGTTTTATGTAGAACTTGTCCAGAAAAGTGAAATGATAGTTGGGAGTTTGTTTAAGAAGTTTAAGTTAAAGCAGCTGGAGTAATATTGGTACTGCAAGGTGCAGACTCTCACTTTCTATTCTTATATTTGTCACTTTTAGTGACGCACCTGTCAGTCCACAGCTGGACAAAGACCATCACTAATTTAAAGTTCTGCACTTAAAGATGGCAGCTACTGCTCATGTATGGAACTTTAACTCAGATGTAGGCGAACGTCTTTGAGTTTTTCAGTGGAGGTGATGAAAGCCTGTTTCATACCCAGCGTCCTCTCACTCTGGGTGTGTCCTGTCTGTCTTTGGCCCGAAGTCTGACCAAAATTAGTGGCCTGCTTTTGTCCATCCCATCCACAGAGGCCACATCATTATAGCCGTGGCGTTCGAAACCCCTTCATTCAGCCTCGGCCTCGCACTGAAATAGCCCAGCAGGCCGTGCGCGCTCTTTAGTGTGCACTGCGGCATGTAGAGGGGGAGGGAGGGGGGCGGTGGGGTAAAGTATTTTTGACCCAGAATCACATCCACTGGGACATTTTATTTTAGAAAATATGCTTGAAAGGGAAAAAGCCACATCTCTGTCTTTGAGAAATCATCTTGAATTAGGAGATTTTGCGTCAACCACATGGGGCCACTTCAGCCTGAAAATCAGGCAGAGCGTCACTTCTATTTTCATGACTGTAGGAGAATCGTCAAATCTCGTTGTCACCTTTAAGATTTCTAATCAATTCCTGAAAAGTTTCGCAGCTTCTGCCAGATGTTTTGTGTCTTAATCATCCCTCTGTGGCTTCTCGCAGCTTCGTGAACAGGCAAACAGTGTCTCATTAAGGCATAATAAGCCTTCCCGGTGGAGGCTGTGGGTGTGATTTCAACCTTTGGTTCCTTAACCACGAGGTCAGTGGGAGGCAGAGCAGCCCAGTTTGACATCTAAACTAAAACATGAAGCAGGGAATCTGGGAGAGAGGAGAAACTTCTCAAACCACATCCTAAAGTTTTTTTAAAAAAAGAAGAAATCATAAAGCAGGGATGTATAATGGAAAAAACAAACAGATGCGTTAAAAAAAAACCTAAAAAACACATGAAAATACAAAGTAAATGTTTTTACAGGACTCGTTACTCAACCATGAATCATTCAAAGAGTCAAACATAAATCACAGATATATATCCAGCATCTGCAGCATTGGAAATAAAGAAATACAGGTTGTTTTCATGAAGTTAAAGTCTGTTATCAGCATGGGACAAATGTTTATTTCAGCACTTTTATATCCTTTGTTTGTTGCTTTTTTTGCATAAACCTGTCAGCACTTAAACATATCAGGTATCAACACAGAAAACCAATCGGAGGGCAGAAGGAGAGGTCATATTTGGGGTGGCTGTCACTCACCTTTCTTGGTATCTTCTTGGCAGGTCACAGCGATCACCTGAGCCAAGGTGATGGCCAGGCAGAAAGTAATCCTAGAGCGCAGCGAGGGGCCCATGTCTGCATGCCAGACACGCAGCGTCCTCACACACACACACACACACGCACACGGCCGCCACGCAAACACACGAGGAAGTCAGAGAGAGCCCGACCCCTGAGCTACAGCATCCAGACTGAGAAATCCAAATATCCCTGAGTGGAACAGGCTCCTGGATGAGCGATCGCTGCAAACTGAAACAAGCGCCCTCTTCATCTCTCTCCCTCCTCCTCTCACTCTCCTCCTCCTCCTCCTCCTCCTCCTCTCCTCTCCTCTCTCATCATTTTTTTCTTGCTTTATTTCAAGGCCAACCTCCTCCTCCTCGGGCTCTGACAGTCGCCTTGGAAGATGTAGCTAATTAGAGGCTGCGTTAAATTTGTCCAGCCAAGAGGCCGATGAAAGAAGATGGGCTGGATGATGATGCTTTTTTGAGCATTTCTTTCTTTCGACTATATGGCTGCTTCTATATGTATGAGACACGTTTTCAGAGCAAAATCCACATTTAGGTTTGTTTCTCGAACATCCCTTCATTATAAATGAACCTCTTTCTCTTCTCTCTCTACACCTCTCTTTCTATCTTTAGCTCTTATCCTGGTTTCAGCTGCTAAAATACAAAACTTGCATCCAAAAAGAAACGTGGCCATCATTTAAAATCATTTTTTTAATAATTCAATCACCCATAAATGTTTTGGATTTTGAACAGTTTGACTTTTCTGGGAGGTACGCATATTTACTTTCACGCCGAAGTCACTACGTCTGGCCAGGAAATAGTCCCAGGATGTAACTCAGGTGGATTTTGTTACCTTTGCCCAGAGCCAGGCTAATCATTCTCCCTGTTTCCAGTCTTTATGCTAAGCTAAGCTAAGTTGGTGATAACTCAACATTTATCATGACGTGAAAGCGGCCTTAATCTCACAGATGATATGAATCATCAACTGATGCATTTAACATTCAATATTAAATAAGCCAGAAAAAAGCTTTCAAATGAAGTTTGCTACTTCACATATTTTGTCTACTGTTCCATATTTTTGGAAACATGTGGGTGAAATTATTTGTCGTTTTTTATGAAGGAAGTGTTTGTTTATGACTTCTTTAACTTCTCTCTTATTGAAACTCCACTTGCTGACCCACATCTGTGCACTCCAGCTTGAGCGCTTTACAACGTGCATGTTACACTCGTCTGATGTGTTTTCCAGGCCAAAGCTCTGCCAAGTCGGTGCAGACTGTCAGTCCCTGAGGTGATGTCCCGGAGGAAGAGAAGAAAACAAACAGCGTCTCCATCTCCAGCGGTGATTCCTACACAGATTACTGTCATCTTAACAAGTGATTTTAGCCTGAACTGAGTTCCCAGAGCCTTCTTAAAGGGACGTTTAAGTCTGAGGATGAAGCAGATTTCACTTGTTTCCTTTGCAGAACAGGTCAGGAAGTGTCTGAGGTGCTTGGAGAACAGACTGATTTCCCATTAAGGAGTGAGAGGCAGAAGGGCAGAGCCACAGGGGAGGCGGATGGGAAGACAGTTCCTCCATCAGGTCAGAGTTTTCAGCTTCTACACATTCATAGTTTTATATGTAGTGTGGGGACCTGGTTGTAAGAGAAAATGCGCTTTTGACCCAAAGGTCACAAGTGTCAGTCCCTGAAAAAGCCGGTGTCGGTCTGTCCTCCTTTCCTCCTGAGACACTGAGCAGGTCGTTTTAGACGATTTTAAAGCGTCAGTAGACGTCACGTGGTGTTTGCACTTTCTGTCAGGGATGTAGTTCTGGTTTTCAAACTGTATTTGTATTTTGTATATTGGTATCAATATTGCTGATTTTGGCCCTGGTGTACTTTTTATCAGATCAAAACCAAACTTTGTGAAACCTGTTGTTTAGTTGAAAGTGGCCTAAAGTTCATCACACGCTCTCGTCATACCCTTCATCCTGTCTTCGTCTGCACTCACATCTTTTTAGTCTGACCAGGGGATTCCAGGTGAAATCCTCTTTGGTCAACACTGACACAGCAGACAAAGCTGTGTGGCTTAAGTGTGAATTACAGGAAGATGATTTGTCTTGTCCTTTCAAGGAATTACATTTGGCCAAGAAGTAAAAAATTACAGGGAGCGTATTGTGTAGCACACTAATACTGACCTCAGCTCCTGTGGTTAAAAAAGCGTTTTATACATGTGGTTTTTTTCAAAGCCTCCAACATACAGGCTATTTCTGGATGTATAGACTAGACAGCAGTGTAACCACAGGAGAGATCGGCCCACGACCGTGCATGCAGGACACACACACTGAAAGGTGGACATTATCCAAACTAAAAAAAGCTGCAATGAAAAAACATTAGATGTTACAAAAACCACAGAGACATCCTTAAAAAAAAGATATGATTCAGCCCGTTTTTCAGGCTCACAGATCTTTCATGTATCACAGAGTCAAAGACGAACATGTGGCTCCTGATTTTTTCACAGATCATCTTTTCTAATTGGTGTAATTCCTGTAATTTATTGTAATTATGCAAGTCCTCTATTTTCCTCTTATTAACCCTTCACAGTGAGACTTTTAGTATCAAAATGTACAAATACAGATAAAAATCAACCACCACAATAGGCAAACATGCCGGAAAAATGTGTAAGAAAACTCCTGTAATTTGTCTTTCCACGTGACAGGAAGCAGCAGGCCGACAGTGACCAGGTTAACACGCACCTCGTCCCATATTCCCTTACACACCACCTGCATTATTTAACATCAGCAAACAAGACCAGCTGATACACCCCGTGACTCTGCAGTTGTCTTTGGAGGTGGTTGTTGTAAAGAGGACTATATTTCTTTACCTGGTTCAACACTCTCGTGCATCTCTGGAAATGTTTGCTGCAGCCACTAAGAATTTTGTGAAGCAGGTTGGAGACACCGGGAGGTTGATCCCAGTCCCGAGCCTGAGCGAGGCCGACCGCTACCAGCCCCTCAGCCTGGTCACCAGGAAGAGGAAGAGGCATTTCTGGAAGAAGAGCAAGTACGCCTCGACCCCTTTCTCACTGAAAGACATCCTGGTCGGGGAGAAGGAGATTACAGCAGGTACAATATGTTCCGTAAAGACAAATCATCAAATTTGACCTTTGAGGTTTATTCCACATTATCTGACAGGAGCTATAATAAATATTCTGTCCCAGCTTTTTCCAGCTCGACGTGAACTTATATGATATTTACTCCATCAAATTGAAATATTTCATCTAAATTCAGCTTTTTTTTAGCTTGGAAAGTTTGGGGATCTCATTTAAAATGTAAAATAATGTGCCGTTTGAACAGTTTTTGGCTTCACAGTAATTGAAAGCTACACTTTAATTCTGAGAGAAAATTTGGTGAATATATCCAATGGTTGAGGAACTGTCACTGTAAAAACACTGCATCATATTAATGCAGTAAAAGTCCTGCATTGACAACTAGAAAAAATATCAAAAATAAAATTACCCAGTGCACAAACATGACATCTATGATTGCTATAATGTGAAATACTACACAACTGGTTTATTGTGTGTATTATATTTACTGGTGGAGCAAACTTTAACTCCTTATCATATGTTTTGTATCTAAAATGTGTATTTGTGGAAAATCTTAAAACTTAGTAACATGTATCTACTGACTATTTCCCTGGGGTGTCTTCTTATCAGCTCCTGAACTATGAGGACAAATCCGACGTGGCCCTCAACGGTCGCCTGGGAAACCACATCATCAACGACGTGGGGTTCAACATCAGCGGATCCGACTCCGTGGCCGTCAAAGCCTCCTTCGGCATCGTGACCAAACACGAGCTGGAGGTGCCCACGTTACTGCGGGAGCTCAACTCCAGGTATCCCAGCATGCAGTGTGCAGGTGTGCGTTCAACAGCTGCTCAGGCGGGTGTCATCATGGTGTCATTTGAGACTCATTAGATGAAGTATGAAGCTAGTCCTTTATTAATAATTAATTTAAATGATCTATATCAATTAATCTTGAGATGTAGGGATAAGCTCCTTGAGTTTTTTTTTATTCTGCAATAAATTCAGATGCAGTATCTAGATTCAGTGTTTCCCCTGACAACAGCAACACATTGATGTCTGACCTCTGACCTGTGATAGAGGGAATGTGAGAAGAGGGTTTCCCTGTGAGGATGAATAAATGATCATGTTATCCTACACTGGCACATACAGGACTTACATAGAGGACAATGCAAGGCAGGAAATAAACCATTATATTTTTGTACATTAATAGGTGTCAGATTGAAAGGCGTGTTGGGAATATTGGTCACGCAACCAGACGACAAACGGACAGAAATCAGTGTTTAATGTGTAAAAGCAGTTGTGAGTCCATTTTCTGGTCTTTCAGGAAAGTGGACCTGGATCACTGCCTGGTCCGTCAGTCCAAAGAGAGCAAACGAAGCGTGCTGTGTGTCGTTGCGGAGAGTATCCGCACCACACGTCGCCTTCAGCATCTGTGAGCTGTTTGTTCGACTGGACGGGCGGCTCGGTACGAAGTCTACCCTCTCCCATAACTCCCACACAAACACACACACCACTCAGCTGCTGTGAAGGTGCAGAAAATCAGCAAATTTGATGAGGCTGGACGTGATTTCAGTTCATTTTATACGTTTCCAGCTAAAATAAGTAAATATGTTGAGAGCAAAAATGACTAAGTTAAACTTCCAGAGGTAAAATTAGAAACTGCACCTTTGCATGAAATTGTTCTGCTTGCCAACAAAGCTGAGATGAAAGTGAACATAAATGATAAGGACTGTGGTTTTTGAGAATATTGAAGGTTTGAATCCTTTGTGTCCAACATGGAATACTGTGGGTGTGTTAGTTGTGGTTAACACCTGAGGCCTCTCAGCAGTCACAGCTTCATGCCATGCATTCTTATCTTAAATGGAAGCATACTTAAAGCAATTTCTGCACCTTTACACCAAAAAACTGATCATTTCCTTCTCTAGAGCGGTGGTGCCTGATGTCTTGTGATCAAACTGTGGCACCTGAAATTACAGGCAAATGCTTGATCGCTTCACAGTTTTTGGAAATGTTTAAGAGTGTAAGGCTGAAATGAAACAAGTGAAAAGTGAAGTGTCTTTTAACCTCCTCAAAATAAATGCTGTAATAAATTTTGTTCAGAAAATGAGCGTAAACAGGTCGGTTAGCTTAGCTGGTTAGAGTGTGGTGCTAATAACGCCAAGGTCATGGGTTCAATACTGACCATACTGGCCACTAGTGATAATCCACCTATTAATCCTCCACAAAGAAGCACTCTTCTCTCAGCCTGTGGTGCTGAACTGTTTTTCAGCCAGCCCCAAGATAAATGTTGAATAAATTTTACTCACAAAACCACAGAAAACAGGCCGGTTAGCTCAGCTGGTTAGAGCGTGGTGCTAATAACGCCAAGGTCATGGGTTCGATCCCCATACTGGCCACTACCACTGTCGTGTTTGGGCTTAGGCAGCAAATGAAACTAAATGAAAAACAACTCACACTTTTGTGTTTACCCCGACAAAAAGGTCAAAACAATAAGAAAATGAAAAGGCCCCTTAAGCATTGTTAGGTGTGACCATGTGGCCTAATGGACAGGGCGTCTGACTTCGGATCAGAAGATTGAGGGTTCGAGTCCCTTCGTGGTTGGAATTTGAATAATACTTGTCTCTGGATTTGAAGTCCTTGTTGGAGTTGACATAGCAATTACTGCTACAACGGCTTGAGGAAAAAGTATTGGACTTTGCTCTAAACATCGCGGTGACGCGGAGCAGCATTTGACTAGTGTCTCACATGATGGTAAAAGCCTGCTATATGACAACAAGTAGTTTTCTAAGACTTTTTTGATGTATTTGTTTGCAAATTCTGGTCCGATCCGGTACGGTCTGGTCCGGGCCAGTCAGTTGGACGTAGAAGGGCGGAGCGCCAAAGAGGAGGTGGAGGGTTCCAGCTGCATGTGTGTAAATGAGCAAAAAGACTTAGTCTAAAAGAGTATAAACATGTAAGCAAAGAGCAAGAATATAGAGTATAAATGTAAAGATTGTAAAAGTAGGATTGATTGCAGAGTAACTGATATGAAGTTTGTAAAAATGTGACGTACGTGATGTGTGTGTTCCAGGCGGCGGTCAGAGCTGAGGCCTGTCGACTGCGCCGTGATCCTTCTGTGAAAAATGAAAATGGATGTAAGGTTTACATATGACACACTGGTATGAATGGCCAAATGATATTTTTGCTAAATAGCAAGAGTTTTGCCGATTAATTGCAATGAATAATATAAAAAATTGAATAAAGCATGTTTGTTTTGTGATCCCGATATAATGAGAGCGCCATTACCTTTTGTGATGGGTGGCCGCCAGCTTCCGGCGTGATGGACATGTGAGCGCAAGGGGTGAAGAGCCGGAGTTGGAGCGGTGTGCCGGCCGGTGCCGGTGCCTGGTCCTGGTCTCCTGGTGGCGGGACATCTGCATTCAAAGAAGACACAGGCACATGTAGTGACAGACAGACTCTGTGGGCTGAGATGAGGGAGGGCGGGTACTCTGCCTGACATTTGAGCCGGCTGTGATGTGATCTGGTAGCGTTTGTGATTTGATGTTGAAGTTCCAAGTGGTCAGCATGCAGAGAAGAGAGCGAGCAGAGTCCATATGCAGCACACTTCCTTCCATGTTGTGAAAATACAGAGAAGAAAAAAGCAGACAAAGCGGCGACGGGCTGAATTTAAGACATAAGAAAGCTTGTAGAGAGACTTTTCCTCTGAAGATGAATGAGAATGTATAAAAGTTTAGAAATAAAATGAAATGAGTGGTGTGAATTTTGTCCTGTCCCCGTTTGAGTCAAAGTGTAAGTCCTGTACATTCCGATTGTAATTGTAATCTGATATTTTGTCATTGGTAATTTTTAGAAAGAAGTGTTATTTTTATTGCCTTTGGCTGTATATTTTTTTTTAATTTGAGCTGCATGGGTGAAATATACAGATAAGAGTGAAGCGACATGACTGATGTTCTGTTCCGAGTGAGAAAGATTGAAGAGCTGCCACAACATGCACAAGCAAAGATACACAGTGTTTTCTGCATAGTCTTATCCGAGCATGTGTGGTGAACTGGGCTTGCTAAGTTAGCTAAGTGTGAATAATTTGGTTATTTAGAATTTGAGAGCACTAAGTTGTGATTTTCTTTGACATGACTTGGAAGTTAATGGAGGAGCAACACAGAGGCATTTGATGTTAGTTATTTTGATAGTTGTTTAGAGATATTGAATTGAACTGAAGTTACCGGAATGTTTGTAGCATGTGGTCCCGTCCGTGCTGCCTCCGAGCCGAGGTGAAAGGTCAGACTGTCAAACAGGAAGTGGATGAATCCAATTGGATTTATACAAGGGGGAACCCGGATTGTACTAAGCGGGGTAGAGAACAGAGGGGTGTTTGGCTGTTGCCCAAAACACAAAGGACAGAGCGAAAAGCCTTTGAGAAAGACACTCGTATTGTGTCTGGCTTTGTGGCTCAATGGGTTAGATACCTGCACATGAATTTTGAGGACATGGGATCAAGCCCAGGTCAGTCTATGATTTTTCAAGTCCAACATCCAAAGTGTAATGTAAAAAGTGTGCTGAGAGCAGGCTGCTGAATGAAGAGAGGGAACGGGCCAGAGAAGACCTGAAGTGCACACAAAGTGAAATCTAGTGCAAAATTCCTGACTAAAGCACAACTTAGCTTCCTTAGTTAGCTAGCTGTGAATAATTTGGTTATTTTGAATTGGAGACTACAAACTTCTGATTTAGTTTGACATGACTTGGAAGTTAATTGAAGAGCAACACAAAGGCATTTGATGTTAATTTTCATAGTTGATTAGTGATATTTAATTGAATTTTGTAGCATGTGCTCCCATCCGTGCTACCTCCAAGCCAAGGTGAAAGGTCAGACTGTCAAGCAGGCGGCATGTGAGTCCAATTTGATTCATAAAAGGGGGAACTCGGATTATACTAAGCGGGGTAGAGAACAGAGGGGTGTTTGGCTGCTGGCCAAAACAACCGTTATTGTGGTGATATTGAATATAGTGAAAATCCACCATGAAATAAAATGTGATTTCTGCTTCTTAATCTTCAACTTTTGTGGAATCCTAAATTTTAGGGTGCTAATTAACACTTAACTTCATCCTGTGATAAATTTCCTTGCAAATCCCTTTCCTCATATTGGAGTACAGTAAATGGAGTAAAAGTTATTTTTTACAGGCCACCCCGTCTCATCCATCACCACTTAATGACTTCTTTAAATGTCACGGTGGAGGGTGCTGTTATACACGTCGGATTAAAATCTCATTAACTCAGAATGAGATCCTCAGCTCTCAATGTTTCCTTCAAAGGAAATCTGATGGCACAACATCAGTGATTCAGTCAAAGGCACTTGATCGATCTTGTTCCCCGGCGGCCGCTCTCCCTCTCTCCTTCGATATTACCCCCGACTTGTCACAAAACTCCCTCACAGCATCAGAGACGATGATGTGCCCCGGGCAAGCTGTGATATTTCAGTCTGTGACCTGCCCTTTACTTCACCCCTCACTGCGGATTCCTCCACTTTCCTGCCTTTTGTTTTCCTTCTGAAAGAGGGAATAAAGGCGAGGAAGAAGCAAGGAAAAGCCTAAAACAAAACCTTGATCTGTGACCTCTGACCCAGGAAAGCCTAAAGCTGCAGCCCATGTTCATGGTGACATTTGCTTTTATTCAAATCAACTGAAAATATATGCATTCCTTTGGAAAATATGCATATCCTATCCACTTGGCATTGTAGCTCATCTGTTACCATGCTAACCGCCTCCACCTGCAGGGAAACCTGTGCTTTCCCATGAACCAACACGTAAACCTCGTGATTGATGTTCACAAAGAAAAAACTTTTTCCTTCCATTTTAAATCTCACTAAATATATATATATATATATATTTTTTTTTTATAGTAAATCAGTAAATATGTCAGAAAATGGAAATGCTTTAGTATTTCCATTGATTACAATATGACATCGACACTGTGATTAAACGTGGACATAAAACATTAAACAAAATACACAAATCTGAACCTGCCTGAGTTGTGTGTATCAGTATTAAACAGTTTTCTGTGCATCTATGTTACACTGCAAACTGGAACTTCCAACAGCTAATAGCATCCTTTAATCATACTGAATTTCCAAAAACTGGCCAAAATACTTACAGCCTGGACTGCATCTATCTACCTACTCAACTGATAGAGTTCAGGCGCCATCTGTTGTCCGCACCACAAACTGTATCTATCAGGACAAGATGATAAAAATCTCTTCATTTTGCACAGTTACATTAAGTAAAACAGATCATGGCGTCACGGTATTCTCAGCAGTGACACAAACGCTGGTATTGATATCATATAAGTCACATCATCTTGTTTTTCTAGGGAAAAGAAAATTACTACAGAATATTAGTAGTGCACGTGCACATAGATATCGACAAGCAAGTGATCAAGATTAATGTCTGCGCACACGCACACAGCGGCTATTGATTAACTGATCATCTGTAAATCATCCTAATGCAGCAGCTGAATGCAGGTACTGATGAAATGCAGAGCGTGTGCATGTGCACGTGTGTTTGTTACTGTGATACCACCACAACCGCATTTCATGTTTATTGAAACTGGAGAATACAGAGATTTAGAAATTTTAAGCAGACTCTTGATCCGGTCAGATACACAGTGAAAAAAATCAAATGAATACAACAGAAACAAACACAGGTCGTCATCCTTCGAGAAGCTGCCGAGCAACTTATACACAAAATATCAACAACTCGTATCATACTCATAATCCAAATCAATCCAAGGTTTTAGCTGTAAGATTACCTCACTTACCTACTACATTTTCTTAAATTGACTAGATTTTCTACCCAGTTGCTGCAGCTGTTGCTTCTCTGGGCAATTTTAACGCACGACAACAGATTGCAGGGAAGTATGCTAAACAATTTAAAGTGATGAATCAACTAAATGTCATTCATTTAAGTCACAAGAAGTTCAGTTCTGAATACAATCAACAAACTTATTTGAGTTAATGGGAAAAAACATAAGCATGAAAGTTTACAGTGTGTTTTCAGCCTCCGACGTTATCGTCACATACATTCAAAGATTTGTTTAAATTATACTTTGATTTCTTTTAACTTCAGTTCACCTGCCTTCAATCTATGTACATATTCTAATTACATATAATACACTCGTTCTGATGTTAGTAATTATTGATTATGGATTAAAAAAATGTATAAATCACATAGTAATATAGTAGTCGAATGCGCACGTGTTGGAAAATCAATTAGTTTGAGGAGGACAGGACGTGTTCGACATGCTGGCAAATATTCACATTTAGTCTTTGACATCAGAGAGAGGAAAACTTTTTTATACAACAGGAAATGAGTTGAAAATACGCTGCAATGGTACGAATGGTATGATGCCACAGGAGGCCAGTGTACAGCTGTTTCCATGATGTTTTAATGCTGCCGTCTTCTGCCACTAGAGCGCAGTAGTCATCCACTTCATTCACAGCATGACTCCTCAGTTTCATTTGAATTTCATTTGCATGGAGTGCTTCTCACTTTGCCCATATTTTACAATAAATTAGACTCTCACCCAGCAGGTCTATCAATTCTCTGTTCCTCATGATAATCCCACTGAAGTTCCTCCGGCAAACGCCGCCCGCTGTTGCACATCGTCAGCTCCACCCGTCCCGTCGCTGCCGTACAGCACAGTGAGTTTTTCAAGTAACATCCACTCTCAGACCCTAATGATGCTGATGGAGGAGGAGGCTCTGTGGAGCTGAGACAGAAGCAAACAGTGAGATGGGGGCTGTGTGCACAAACACATGAGTCACAAACAGAAAGAGACAGAGGGTCACATACATGAACATGACTCAGAAACATCAGGAAGGCAGAGACTCAGACTCACGTGCACCCACACGTGCCTTAATGCACTCCATATATAATGTCTGTCAAAGATTTATTATCTAATCAGTGAGCTGCTCCACTCGTGTGTGTGTGTGTGTGTGTGTGTGTGTGTGTGTGTGTGTGTGTGTGTGTGTGCGTGTGCGTGTCAGCTTTGAGGTTCAGTTCTCACTCACAGTGTTTTGGCTGAAAAATTAAAAATAACTGACTGTGGGGAGGCTGAGGAGACACTCCTTGTTATCAAGGCAACCAGACATGAAATGAATCGTGTTTTGCATGTTGGGTTTCGTTCTTGCTTTCAACTTATCTCTGCCCTGGGGCGACATGTGCCAACAACAGGGTTTTTGTTTTTAGAGATCCTGATGCTAAAACTGCACCAGAAACAGTTTTTTTTAATTAATATGCAGTCATGCCATATGAGTGAACTCGCAACATATGAAAAATTATGACGAACTCTAGTTTAAATGTGTCAGGTGTGTATAAAATTCTGCACAAGATACAAGAAACATTTACATTTTACTGTCTAAAAAAGTAGCCCGAGGTTATATTTTGTTATTAAGCTATATTTGTATAAAACTCAGTGACTGCCTGCTGATTGCTTCCAAAAACAATATGAAATGAAGCTATTTTAAATTTGGAGCTGCAAGCAGAAATAATCTGCAAACATGTCATGGAGAAGAACCCCTTTCCGACTTTCTTCCTTCCATTCCTTAAAAAAATGATACGTCAGTCGTCCTAAGAGAACCGAGTGATTGCTGTGCTGCACCACTGATGTTTCATCACTTGTATTTGGACACAGATCGACCTCGTCAGATTGCTCACTCTTACAAAGATGCACAGCAACAAACCCAAAAAGCGTTTGCAGCTAGCTCTTTGTTTCCAGCCTGGTTGTTTTATATTTAGCCATGATGGCAGCAGCTCTGGTTGCTAGGAGATCTCTGATGCGTCTACAAAAGCCCTTCAGAGGAAACAAAACACTCCTGGCAGCCAAGAATGATCATGTATTATATAGAGCTATGCTGCAGCTAAACAAAAGCTATGGAGAAGAGGAAGAAGTTTTCTAAATGAAGCTCAGCGCTCGGAGGAGAAATGAGTCACCCTGCTGCTGCGAACGGCTCCGTTGTGGTAGATGGGTGAGCTGCCGGCTGAAGGGTTGTAGTAGGAGGAAGTGGCGCGGACCAGCGGCCTCTTGGCTTTCTCCTTGGTGCCATTGGAGTCGTTGTCTTTGATGATGTCATACTGTCGGCAGAACAGGGCGATGACGGCTGAGGAGGACGAGATAGTAAAAGCAAAGTCAAACACATGAGGGAAAAGCGAAGAGCATCTTCATCTGCATGTGGACGTTATCACACCTACATTCAGTTTACTCATCGACGGGCTGCTGAACAGGCCCAGGAAGACTACTACAGACACACAGCACGACCACAGACACACAGCATGACCACAGAGAGACACACAACATGACCACAGACACACAACATGACCACAGACACACAACATGACCACAGACACACAACATGACCACAGACACACAACATGACCACAGACACACAACATGACCACAGACACACAACACGACCACAGATAGACACACAACACGACCACAGACACACAACATGACCACAGACACACAACATGACCACAGACACACAGCACGACCACAGACACACAGCACGACCACAGACACACAACATGACCACAGACACACAACACGACCACAGACACACAGCATGACCACAGAGAGACACACAGCATGACCACAGACACACAGCATGACCACAGACGCACAACATGACCACAGACACACAGCATGACCACAGACGCACAACATGACCACAGACACACAGCATGACCACAGAGAGACACACAGCATGACCACAGACACACAGCATGACCACAGACGCACAACATGACCACAGACACACAACACGACCACAGACGCACAGCATGACCACAGAGAGACACACAGCATGACCACAGACACACAGCATGACCACAGACGCACAACATGACCACAGACACACAGCATGACCACAGACGCACAACATGACCACAGACACACAACATGACCACAGACGCACAACATGACCACAGACGCACAGCATGACCACAGACGCACAACATGACCACAGACGCACAGCATGACCACAGACACACAACATGACCACAGACACACAACATGACCACAGACACACAGCATGACCACAGACACACAGCACGACCACAGACACACAGCATGACCACAGACACACAACATGACCACAGACACACAGCATGACCACAGAGAGACACACAACGTGACCACAGACACACAACATGACCACAGAGACATATCATTGAATCTGTGGGTCTTGCCCTTATGTAGGAGGGGTGGGGTGTGGGGGTGGGGGCTTTTACATCTCTGTGCCCAGGGACACGCTGTCTTCTCATAATCTGTCCCTGAGAATACTCCAATTACATCCTTACCTACACACTGTGGAGCACACACACACACACACACACGTCCAGGCTGACCTGCCCACAGCAGCAGCACGGTGGTGATAATGAGCAGCTCTCCTGTCTGCAGGTGTGGCGTCATACCCAGACCTTCCATCGCCGGTTCATCTGAGGACACATGATGATTCAGCACCGTCACATTTAGAATGATTATAATGATCGTGATAACTTATTTTCTGAAAATGAGTGTCTACATATGTGTGTGTATTTATTTACGGTGGTCCAGGACTCCGGCTGGATAATGGTCACTTCTCTCCAGAGTCCTGAAGTGGACGGCACGGCTGGGTTGGCTGTCACCGTGAGGGCCGACGGACTGCACCTAAATCCAGCCAAAAAAAGGTGAGAACATCCAGTTCTCCTCATACTCTTAAGGAAATAATGAAGGAGCCATATCATCAGACTGCTCGGAAAATACTGGGTACATTCCCAGCCAGTCATTAATGGCGGATGACATTATGTAACGGTGAGAAGAAAGTGGCTGGCGAGGGTGTATTTAGCGAGCAAATGGTGCTTAGGTTCTTGGCCGGGATCCTGAATGATCACTGGAGGACGGATGGCACTGTAAATGTAGACGCAGAGTGAAAGATAAGAGGGGGAAAACAGATTAGAGTGAAAATCCATCACAAATGAAGCTACTTGCAAGAAATAAGTTTTTCATGGTGTATTTCTCATTCAGAGATATTTCTGGCAGCGACAGGAGTTGGTCACAGTGAATATGAAGTTCAACAGTCACACAGGGAGAGAAATCCACCACAGAGCAACAATTACATCCACAAGAGGTCTGGCGGTGCTGCAGACTCCGCTGTCTCCACCTACACATTGAACCTGGGGGTTGAATTCAGCAGGTTTTCTGTGGAGGCAGCTGTGCAAGTCATTCTGGGAAAATAACGAACCACGGCAGAAGTGGGTACCATGCAAAAGTTAATTACATCATTTCATTACAATATAAGTCATTAAAATTCATCTGAAAGGATCCAAAACATTTCTCTACTTGAAAAGTTTCAGGTTTGATCTGAGCAGACAGAGAAAGACAGATTCTCCTTTTTTTACTTCCCTCCCCGCTACAGGAAGGTCAGAGGTCAAATTCCAGCCCCCCCGATGCTGGCGAGGATCCAGTGCTTTGCTCAATGACACTTCTGCAGGGCATATGCTTGCTGACGAGCTTATTTAACCGAGTCCTCCAAGTGAAGGACAATCTGTGTCGGTCTATTAAGCCATAATGGATTATAAAGTTTAATAGAGTCATGATAATGGAGTCGCATTAAACACTCCTCCTTCAGAGAGGAGCTGTAGTTTGTGCTGGCTTTTGATTGAAGCCAAGAAGACGTGTCATAAGGACAGTATTGCCACCGTATGCTAATTATGCGCCGAGAGGAGGTTAATAAAAGTACGAGTTCATTTCTGAAATGCCATTTATTATCAGTGAAGTTCCTCGATCGAAGCTGCCCCCGCAGACATCTGTGACTCATCTGCAGATTTCCTTTTTTTTTTACATTTTTACAAGTCAGACATAAAACAACAACTCTAAACTCAACTCCACTTGTTATCTGTTTCCAGATCTTTCAACCGCATTGTCATGGTCATCCGCAGAGGATGTATCTCGCCCAGTTATCATGAGGACGTGTTACGTTTTCGCATGATTCTCACACTTGTTATCACATGACTGCATTCAATACTGAGCTATCTCCATGACTAACATCTGCTGAGGAAGACAGTGAAATGTGGTTGAAAGCTCAGGAAAAAAAAAGCTCTAATGTTAACCCTGGTTACCTTTAAAATAATTTGCATTGCATTCCAAGGTGTACACTGCTTCACATGCATAGCAACTGCATATTTAACTGAACAAACACGCACAACATCATATAATACACCAGAAAATAACTAAATAAATCGCTCACTTTTCATTTTCATTCACTGCAGTTTGAGACTTGGCTCAACTGTCTGACCCCAGTCTGTGAGCAGATGAGTAGCAGTTTAGCTTTAGGCTGAACAGAGCGATAACTGCACAACACTGTGTTAAAGATTGGAAAAATAATAACAGAATCTCTGTGGTTCCTAAGAAAGTAAATATGTTGTTGTACATTGCTACTCCGAGTTAAATACATAAATATTTGTAGGAGGAAACGTGTTGAATCTGCGACACTGGGATCATCTTCAGTGCCAAACAAAGACAAGAGTGTAGCATCGTCTGAAAACGATGTACTTGAAATATTAAGACCCTGAGGTCGTCCTGAGCGTCACAGAGGGAGACGAAGATCAAATCGTCTCTGCAATAAAGAGAGCACCAGCTGTAGTTCCAGGCTCCTCTGCTGTAAGTGTAAGTATCAATGTGACAACAGCATCATCTGTGCCACTATTTCGTTTATGTGCAACCTGGTAAGTGTCCAGTTTGCCACCCACAGGCCTGGCGAGCTGCTGGACCACAATTCTTTCTCATCACAACAGCACAATAATCACTGGGTTACATTATTGCAGCGTTTTTGAAGACAAGCAAGAGCGTGTGTGTGTGTGTGTGTGTGTGTGTGTGTGTGTGTGTGTGTGTGCATCTCACCTGGACACTGTAGTGCGTGTCCTCGTCCAGGTCCCACAGCACGCACCAGCGGCTGGACGTGTTCACCTCTCGGATGGAGCGCTGCATCAGGCCGTCCTGCCTCTGGAGACGGGACACATGTGCAGATACATGAGGACGACAACATGCCACCTGGTGGATGCTTACGCACACTTACGCCAAGCAATGTGGACACATGAATATGCACACTCATGCACTCAATTAGCATGTAAATGACAGGAATTTAAATAAAAACTTTGGAACTAATCATTGTATTTAATTCACAACTGAAAACTGCCTTGAAAACAGGTCAAATCCAGGTCTGTATTCAAGAAAACCTCACCAGTCATCAGCTCTAATTTAATAGAAAAAATAACTAGCTGCATTATTTCACTATATACAGATGTTACAAATGCAAATACAGCCTGAGTGCTAACAGGCAATTTCACCTCATATAAATTCAGCTCAAACACTCGCTGTCCCACTTGAGGAAATTAGGTCTGCAGGCAAGGTAACGCCAGCAATCATGGTTTGGAGGAAACAGACAAAGTGTCATGTACGGACACAGATGCTCTGCCAGTGCAAAAAGCAGCTTTTACCACAGAATAAGTCTTTAACTGTCACTCAACCACTGGCTTTGAATTGAGGATGATTCACAACATCAGAGTTCAATTGAAAACACAATAAAAAAAAAACCTCTAGGTTCTAATTAAACAGCAGCTCAGAGTTGAAACGATTTACACAGTGTGAATAGCGTCTAAAATCCACAACTGTGGCTTCTGGTGTTGTGACACTGAGGTGTAAAGGGGTTAACAGCCGCAGGGCGAGAACTCCATTAAGCCTCACAAACTGCTCTTCCCACTGGATTAAAGTAAAGTTTAGTTTAGAAGGAGACACGAGTTTCCCAGTGAGTAAATGTGGCCATAAAGCACTAAAAGCTGAGGAGAAGTCAATAAAGAGGAGGCTGGCAGGACGCTCCGGGCCCTCCAGATGTCTGAATCAGACACTCAGCACAGTCAGAGCCGCGTCCTCTGCTCCTCTGGCAGCGCCGCCGGCAACGGGTCAGCGAGGAAGGTTTTACCGGGAACAAAACACAAGATATTTTCTGGGCGTTAAAAGGATTGTTAATCAGTGCCGGTGACTCAACGGTGATTCTGCAAGATTCTCAGAGTTTGGAACAAAAACCAGACAAATCCATCAAAATCTGAACACGATGGTTTATGGACTTTCCTGTATTCTACTGTTTACATCTAACATTTCACACCCCGATGCTGCTGCACAGTAACTATCACAGTGAATACTACAGAAACTACTGTGCGATTAGTCCCCTACACCCATAAACCTGAGAGGCAAAAAGTAAAGACTGTAAGGCACTTCCTGCTGCTCTTTAAGCTCAACAGCTGTGAGCGCTTTGTAATAATTCAAGGCAACATTTCATTTGTGTTAAACTTCGTCTACAGAGCTGCTTCTTCAACATTTTCTTTCAAACTTTCAAGCGTCAAACGAGAAGAAGAAACAGTTCTGTTGTGATTATTCCTCAAACTGTAAAAGTGGAGGAGGCACAATAGGAGTTTTTCACTTGGACAGAGTCATTGTAGCGTGGCGGCTGATGGATCAGCTGAGGCCAGCCGATGCTTTTTAAAAAAAGTCTCAGCGAGGACAGAGGAGGCGCGTTGTCACGCTCAAGGTGACCTCACTGAAATGTTCCCTGTGTGACGAGCAACCCTGGAGCACACAGGTGAAGACTAAGTGTGGTTATGCAACTGTTTTCAGGTCAGGACAGAAGTCAGCTGTTCAGTGTATATCAGCAGTTTCTTCTAGCAGCAGGAAAAACATACTTTAAAAACTATCTGCAGACCTGGGTGGATTTATTTCACCGACCTCCATCCACAGATACGAATTAATCATCAATTAACTTTGTGTCTGCGACAGTTTGGGATTTATGAATCAGAAAAAGGATTATTAGGAGTTTCATATATACATCTTGAATTGGGTTACTTCCTGTGTGTGTGAGTTGCATAATGCGTGGATCTCAGCAGCTGGCGCTCAGGGAGTTGGAGCAACTTCAGATGAGTGAAGCAACTCAGATTCACTCGCCCTGTTTCTCCTTCACAAACAGAAGCCTCAGCTCGTTACTGGAAGACACAGTGTGCGAAATAATCTCCTAAAGCAGCAGAGGTCTGTATGTGGATCCAAATCACATTGCAGCTAAAGCTCGACGCTGAACCTCTGCTGCTTGTTTTTAAAAAACAGAGGTGGATGGAGGTAAGCTTGATTGACAGGAGGCAGCGGAACTCTATATAAATGCATTTCCTGGGATTTGTTGCCCTTTTGTGCAGAGAGCAACTTTTGATGACTAACACTAGAGCTCAGTAGATAGATAAAACTGCATGCATCTACCTGCTCCTATCACCTCCCCTATTAATATTTGAGAGGGTTTTTACATAAGTGCTTTCTGAGGTTATGGCAGGAGATGTTTTACATCCCCATCCCTCTGTTTTTTGAGAAGATGCCACAAGGTTGATGGATTCTGAGTCAGACGTGAGGCGACTTTAAGAGGAAAAAAAACAAAAAAAAAACACGGAGTTGCTTGGCATGGCCACCGCTGTGGATGTTCCTCCGGTGCGAGACGAGTCCCGGCCAAATAATTTCCACTAATGGAGACAACTCCCACTCAGAGCTCGGCTAATGTCTGATTCTCCTTTTGCCAAACCGTGGGTGGTAAAAACTGATTAGAGTGAGCCGAGGTTTCAGGAGAACAAAACGTGGTGATTTATGAGCAGAATTAATGTGAAATGTCTATTACAGCGATGCAACCGGGGGCACTTGTACTCCAGGGGGGCACTTTCTGTTTAGTTGTAAAGAAGCTCAACTTATTAGAAGAAATCTGAATTGATTATAAAAAAAAGACTCCATAAAGAGTGAACAGAAACACCTGTGTTGCAGTTGGAAGTGTATGAAAACCAGTTAGCAAGAGAGCAAAGAATAAAACCTAAATTACACCATTCCCACTTTCTAAGAATTATATTTCAATTCAACTGTTTCCATTATAAACATTACTCTGCTTTTTCCTGCTAATTGGACACTCAGAAAGCCGCACGCCTTCCTTTGGCTGGATCTGTAATCAGGAGATTTGTTTTTTTATTATTGCTCCAAGTCCCAACGTCAAGCAGCTGCCGGCCTCGACATTCACAGGCTTCTCCAGTTCAATGTTTATGAGCACATTCCCCTGGCATTTCCAGACTTTTTTGTTTTTAAGGAGACACACTGGACCCATCGTGAGTCAAAGTGTCTCACAGAGAAAATGCTGACTGTCTACCTGCCTCGCGAGTGACACAGCGTTTTAAAAAACCCCTGCAGACAACAGCAAGAAGAAGAAGGGGGAAAAAAAGAAAGGAGATGAATCCACTCCAAGAAATAAAGCCAGGTCACAAAAAAAAAACACAATTCAGCTCTGAATAAAGCAGCTTTCTGGCCCTGAAAGTGGCAGAGATCCAACGTCTCTGGGCAATTTATTTATAATTTATATCCCTTCAATTTGTAGCCCTGCAAAATTAATTGGCCCTCAACCAAACGAGAGCACGGGGGGAAAAAAGGTTAGATCAGGCTAAATTTGATGTGAGGCAGATTGACTAAGTTTAATGGGGAGGCTGAGAAATTATTTTTCAAGCTTTTTGAGGATTAAACCAATTAAGAAAAATCAATCTTTGGGCTCAATTGCCATGCACTAACACACACACACACACACACACACACACACACACACACACAGTGATGGTACAAGGCTACTTTACTGTACCTGCTGTGAGATGGCGTATCCAATCACAGTATCTCCCTGAGGGACGTTCCAGGTCACCATGGCCGAGTGCGCCCTCAGCTGGGTCACCGATACATTCACTGGGGCTGCTGGCACAGCTGTTAAAACACACACACATACGCACACACACACACACACACACACATTAGTTGTTTGGGACGGTCAAGAGCCCCCGCGTCTAGTTTGCAGAGCGTTCTTGTCCTGCTGCAGCCTTTCAAAATAAGAGTTGTATAAAAACTTTTTTTTTAAATAGCCACATAAAACACAATGTGTCCAAAAATATACAGACACCTGAGCTTCATATCTCTGTGCTTATGATTACTAATCACGTTTCTGAGATCAAACTCTGCTACAGTTCCTGAAAATGCACCAAATGGCCAAAAGTATGTGGACATGCCAACATGTGACCAGAACCAGGAACAGTAATGTGACGTGATAACAAGGCCAGATTTTGGAGCCTGGCTGCAGGGACTTGATGAGACCAAGTTCACAGTCCAGTTGGTCCTAAATCTGTCGGACGGGGCTGACGTCAGCGCCAAGTCCTTCCACGCCAAAGTGGAAAAAAACATTTCCCTATTTATTGGCAGAAACATCAGTTTCCTGAAGCGTTGAACTGACCTTTTATCGAAACTAAGGGTCCCAGCCAACGCAATGAAAACCAGACAGACTTTTGGCAATACAGTGTGTCTGCATACAAAACCAGCTGGACCAAAAACTTAATTGATTACACCTCATAAATCACGATTTTATTGTTCATGGTTTCACCAAAATAGAAGTAAAACTCCTCCCTTCAGAGTCAGAATTTGAAGTCATTGCATCAACAATCTGTTACTTCTCCTGAGGATGATTATACAAGATCTCACTCTTTATTTCTCTCAGGCAAATTAATACATTAAAGATGAAAATACTCACATGAATAATGCACATCAGTCCCCTGGTCTCTCCTAAGACTGTTCTAAGTTTAACAGTATTTCTCTTCTTTGTTATTTAGCATTTTCTTTTACTTATTATTTTCATCTATACATGTTGCTGTTGCATTGTAATGTGAAGCACATAAAGTTTAGTTGAAAATTCTTCACTAGATAAATGACAAAATGGGTCAGGGAGTGAGTCATTGCAGTGTCCTGATCTCAAGCTGGACGTCCTGATGTCCCTTTTTTTGTTTCTTTTTCTTTTTTGGGGGGGGGGGTGGGAGTTTCTATCACGGGCCTGTCCAAGTGTCCTTGAGCAAGACAGTGGTGAGGATGGCTTCCCTGCTTCCCTGTCTCCTCTGTCACTGTGATTGGCTGTGGATGAAAGTGTCAGATACATGGCTAAAATGGAAATGTACGATCATGTGGCAAAGGATCACACACCCACACCCACACCCACACCCACACCCACACACACACACACACACACACACACACACACACACACACACACACACTGTACTGGCACACTTGAAGGCTCATGTTAATGATTCTCTGGGGGCAGGTTGAAAATGATGGAAAATCCTAAGTGTTGGCCGAGAGAGTGTGAGATTTTTTATATCTCTAAATCATCAGTAAAGCTGTGATGTCCACTGAGATGGAGGGAACACCAAGGTAAATAAAAAAGATGGAGGTAAACAGCAAGTATTATGAGGGAAGAGAAGAAGGAAAAAGGGAAGGAGAGAAGTGAAAAACAGACTAAATAAAAGGGACAGGAAGGTAAACATCTGGAAGAAAGAAGCAAAGAAAGAGAGTGAAAGAAAAAAAGACAGGTGAAAGAAAGAAGAAGGCACAGAGAAAGACTGAAAGGTCTAAAGCTTGAAAAATACACAAAAAAGAAAGAAAGAAAAGAAAAAAAGGCAGAAACACACGACAAAATAAAGAGTTGAAAAGAGATGGAAGTAAAAAACAACAAAGACAAACAGAGACACAAAGACAAAACAAGACAGAAACACAGAAAAACAAAACTGAGACAAAAAGAAATAAAGAAAGAAAAAACACAAAGAAAGACACAGAAACCCAGGAAGGAAAGGAAGGAGGGGAAGAAATGAACAAGCATCCTCCAGCCTCCTGGTGATGATATAACATCTAATGGAATCAATAACTGGATTTTTACTGCGAGTCAGGAAGTATTGATGACTTCACTTCATCCACTCCAACTTCTTTTTCTTTCTCTTTTTTTTTTTTTTTTTAATGCAGGACAAGAATAGCACTCCTCATTTCTCATCAATTTGTCGGCTGCAGAAAGCAATTAATATGAGCTCACTGGAGGAGTGTGGTGTGTGTTTCTGTGTTTCTGTGTGTGTGTGGGGTTAAAAGGAAAACACCATCAGAAGTGAAGAGCAGCCAATTAAAATCAAGGCTAAAGCAGCACATTTAAATGCTGAGGTTTTGCATTATGTTCTTTAATATTGAAGTCGCAGTGAAATTTGGATAGAAAGAATAAGAGGTTAGGGGTGAGGGCCGGCGTCGCTGGCTCACTTCCTGTTATGGAACTGAATTGTGTTAATAAAAACAATCATCTTGCAAAGTTTGTGGAGCTAATTATCTACTGTTTCACACTGTTTCATTCACTGGCCTTTTTTAGCTTGCTAACCTTTTAGTCCGTCATGCTCATAATTGTATATTTGCTCCTTTAATATGTTATTTTCTTGTTTTTGCTAGCATGTTTACATGTTCTGTTTATTTACTACTTACATTATACATTTGTTTTACTTGCTTTTATTT